>NC_057392.1:5658625-5846490 GCF_019320065.1 Cervus canadensis | reverse complement strand
AACCAGCATACTAACACATATATATGGAATTTAGAAAGATGGTAATGATAACCCTATATGCAAAACAGAAAAAGAGACACAGATGTACAGAACAGACTTCTGGACTCTTTGGGAGAAGGTGAGGGTGGGATGTTTCGAGAGAACAGCATGTATATTATCTATAGTGAAACAGATCACCAGCCCAGGTTGGATGCATGAGACAAGTGCTTGGGCCTGGTGCACTGGGAAGACCCAGAGGAATCAGGTGGAGAGGGAGGTGGGAGGGGGGATCGGGATGGGGAATACATGTAACTCCATGGCTGATTCATGTCAATGTGTGACAAAACCCACTGCAATGTTGTGAAGTAATTAGCTTCCAACTAATAAAAATAAATGGGGAAAAAAAAAAAAAAAGAAAGCACAGAGTCCATTGCATGTACAAGAATAGCCAGGGGAAAGAGTCAAGTCTGATTTCATGAAACTTTTGTTTCAGATATATGTATGGATGTGTAATGTACTGTATAACATTGTAAAATAAATTTACAAATAGGGAAAAAAATACTCATTTTCTTTCATTCGAGCACAATGCCTTGAATAAAGCATCCAGTGGACTAGATATCATTGACAGGCATTTTAATGTTTTATGTTGAAGTACTTCTTAAAAAATAGTGAGCATTTATTTAGTTTTTGTACTGGCAGGTGACTATGTTGAATCCATTACATATCATTTGTATAATTCAATGTTCATGGGGCACAAACACATCACAGGATGTGTTCTGCAACATGAGACAAAAATACATCCACTCTTTTTTAGATTCTTTTCCCATATAGGTCATTACAGGATGTTGAGTAGAGTTCCTTGTGCTAAACAGTAGGTTCTTATTAGCTATCTATTTCATTATAGCAGTGTGCTTATGTGAACCTCAATCTCCCAATTTATCCCTCCACCCCCAAAGTGTTCTTTGAAAACAAATAAAATTCATTTTGTAACAACTTGTTGATAAACCATATAAAAGAAATGGAACATAAAATAATATGTCATACTGAGGTCAAATATTAATAATTTTCATTTAATAAATAAAAACTGACATATCTGTTTTAAAATATATTTCGGATAAGATCACAAAGCAAAGCTAAGTTCTAAATTATATACAAGGGATATATAAAAGACAAAATGATTCAGAAAATTTGAAAAAAACAAAAAAGCAGAGGGCATAACCTAACTACCAGACAAGGTTAAGTTCAGTGCATGATACATTAAGCAATACCAAGACAGGCACAGTTTAGAAGGCTAAAAAGTGCAACTCACAGTGAATATATAGCAGTTATGACTATCAATGCAACAGACACATAGAAGCAGCAGTCAAAAAAAAAAAAAACAATATTTATAGCACATGCAAGGAGAAATGCGCTTAAAAAAAGGCAGGGAAATTTTAGTTCCTCTGTCAATCTACAACAGATCAAGTATATTAAAATAGTAAATCAGTATATAGATGACCTAAATAACATAAATGTACCCTAGATCTGGTTGATATATATTGAGCACTATACCCATAATACCCTTGCAATTCACAAGAAATCCATTCACAATTTAAGTCACGAAATAGTACCCACAACAGATAGATCTCAATTAGATGTTCTTCTTCAGCTCACCTAACATCAGTCAGTCCTCCAGCATCATGTCTGTCCAGTCAAGGCTTTCTTGATTTCATTGTCCCTCATCTGTATCTTGTCCACTGGAGAATGGTGGATGAGAAGCCACAGGACAATAGCACACAGGCATTGTGGTTGTGATGCCACACGGGGCTCTCCTGAAGCCTGTGTGTGTGCCTGGTGCTGACCCTTACATCCCTCTATCTAGTTCCGCATTTCTCTTTGAACCTCAGTCTCTTCATGAGTAAAACAGTACTTGTGTTGCATGCATGCTAAGTCACTTCAGTCAAGTCTGACTCTTTGCAATCCTATGGACTGTAGCCTGCCAGGCTCCTCTGTCCATGGGAATTTCCAAGCAAGAATACTGGAGTGGGTTGCCATATCCTCCTCCAGGAAATCTTCCTCACCCAGGGATTGAACCCACATTTCTTATATCTTCTGCATTGGCAGGTGAGTTCTTTACCATTAGCACCACCTAGGAAGCCCATTTACACAGTTAGACAGTGTAAAAATGCAAACCAGCTCTGCCTATTGCAAGTATAACAGGAGATAATATGTTAAGTCATTAAGAGTTAGATTATAAGAAACTTCATATTCTAGACTTAGGCTGACAGTAGAAATACAATGCAAGTCACATGTTAATTTTAGATTTTTCTAATATTTCTATTAAAATTTTAAAGTAAAAATTATTAATTAGAATCATCCTTTAAATCTACATATCCAAATATTATAATTTCAACACGCAATTAATTAAAAACTTAATGAAGCATATCATAGTCTTATTTTTTTCTCCTGTACTAGGTCTTTGAAGTTCTGTGTATATTATACACGTCTCACACCTCTCATTTCAGAGTGAACACATTTCAGGTGTTCAGTAGTTACATGCGATACCACTGGACAGCCCAGCTCTAGACTAAAGTTGGACTTCATTCTATGGATGACAGACAGCCATGATCAATTCTCACCAGAAGAGCAATAAGCACAAACAAGCAGTTTAGGGAGCTTTAATCTGGCTTGGGCTAGGGGCAGAGCTGTTCTGCTTCAGTGATCCAAGCAGTAGACCGAGAGACAGCAGCTTTATTTTCTGTCTCCCTGACACCTACACAAGACCTGAGAAAGAGAGTCCTGAGTAATTGGTTGGATGCAGCCATCAATCAGCAAGTCACCTGGACCAGTGGCTGCCTAGATCTGTAGAGCACATTAGAGAAGAGCCTGGGATCAGGGCAGAAGGATAGGGGCACTGCAAGAGAAAGAAACCAGATGAGGACCTGGGAAGGTGACAAAACGACCCTCCCCTCAGACCTGGTAGAAGCTGCTGAGACTGAATGACTGGTGAGAGAGGATGAGGAACTGGAGCTCAAAAGATGGAAGTCACTGGAGCAGCCATCTCCAGGGGGCTTATATGCATGTGGTAGTGACCAGGGAAAAAGTCAAGTTCATGTGGACATTCCAGTTCTCAGACGCTTGGAACAGCTAGGAGGGGTTGTCTGGAGACGGGAAAAATGGTTTGGAGAAATCTTGAGCAGCAGGTTTTAGGCAGCTGATGTTTGCTGAGGGAGGCAGCGCACCCTCCACCCCAGAGCCCTGGTCCAACCATTTGCATTTCATGATCCGATCGTGTTCTCCAGGGACCTGGGGTGAGACAGCTCAGGCAAGCAGCTGTTTTCACTTTAAACAGTTTTAGACCAAAGCCTGCGGCCATGAGCTATCTCTGTGACACAGGTAATGAGTCAAGGATGGAAAACAAGCTAACATACGTGGCCATTCCCCGACGGTGCATGCTCAGTGTGCTGCCTGTAATGGAGATGCCAGGAGGACACCCCCACTCTCTGCCTCTTGTCTTCCCTTCGCTGGCTTTGTTCTCTTGGGCGCTCTGCTGCAGGAGCTCCAAGCAAACATCTTATAGCCTCACAGCTAGTGAGGAAAGAAAGTCTTTCTGCCAGCTGCAGTTAGCAGAAGCTTGGAGAAGCACTCAGGCTGGCCAGGCTTGGGTCACATGCCCTTTCCTAGGCTATAACTATGGCCATGTGATGGAGAGCCACTGCTGGTCCAGCAAGGTCAACATGCTGTATCCACTCTTGCCTGGGTGTGTTTCTATACAAAACAAGAGTTTCAGGTGCTAAGCAACCAAAACATCAGCCTCTCCAGTCACTGATAGGAAGGCTGCAACAAACAAGGAGTCCAACCACCTAGCTTGGATCTCATTCATTACTATTGATTCAATGAGTATGTATATTGCATTGGATACTAGGCAGTAACTAAAACAGACATGATCGCTGTGATCGTGGTCATACAACCTACTGAGAAAGGCAGACAATAAACAAGTTAAGCAGACAAATTTTTGCTAACTGGGACAAGTGCCTTGAAAGAAACCAACACGGTGAAGTGAGGAAGAAAACTAGGCAGCTATTTGGGTAGAGGTTTTAGAGAGAACTCAGAGGAGAAGCCAGTAAGCTGTGATCAAGACTAAAAAGGAGCTGAAGGGAGAGTGAAGGGAAGATGGTTCCAGGCTTGGGGAGGAGCTCTGTGTTCAGAAGCCCTGAAACAGGAAAGAGACTGCCCCACATGGAAGACTGAAATAAGTCCAATGTGGCTGGAGTCCAGTGGAAAGGCAAGAGTGAGAAGATCTGCCTCTTGAAAGTAGGCAGAGTCCAAGCACACAGGGCCTTCTAGGCAGGAAAAGAGTTCTGGTACTGCAAGGCTAGAACCTTTAACCCTCAGAGTACTATGAAATAGTTTATATTTTAAACGAGTGGAGGGACTCCCCTGGTGGTCCAGTAGTTAGGAATACACCTTCCAATGCAGGGGATGCAAGTTCAATCCCTGGTCAGGGAACTAAGATCCCACATGCCACGAGGCAGCTAAGCCTGAACGCCACAATGGGAGAGAAGCCTGCATGCCACAATGAAGATTCCATGTGCTGCAGCTAAGACCAGATGCAGCCAAATAAGTAAATATTAAAATAGTGGAAACAGATTAGGTAAGCAGCTGTGACTGCAGGAATTCAACAAAAGTTGGCATGGCTGAAACTACAATAATGGCAGTGGAAAAAAACAGAAAGATGAGAAATAAATTTGGGAAAAGGAAAGGAGGCAGGGCTTGCAGGGGTGGATGCATGGTTTGAGGGAGAGGGAAGAATTATAGGAGACTCCTTGGACTAAGCAGTTGGATGCATGGTGGGATCATTTACTGAGAGGGGGCAAATTGGAGTCAAGTCATTTAGATATGGTAGAGATGTAGAGCTCAGCTTTGGACAGCTAATTTTGAGATACCAAAATGTTAAAGAGACATTTGGATATTTAAGTCTGGGTTCATCAGAAATTTGGGCTAGTGATAGAAATCAAGTATATATCAAAACATACAAGATATTTAAAAGTGAGGGCATCAATGAGATTATTTAGGGCGTGACTATGGGAGTAAATGAGAAGAAGATCTAAGATGAACTCACAAGAAACTCAAAACTAGAGATGGAAGAGGAGAGACAACAAAAGAGATGGAAGAAGATCAGTCAAATAGGAGGGAAACTAGGAGAGAATGATTCCATAGATGCCAAAGGAGAGCATGTTTCGAGGAAGAAGAAGCAGTGTATCAGCGCTGCTGAGAGGTCAAGTACAGGGTGAACAGAAGAGTGCCATTGAATCTGGCAAGATGGAGATGTTGGAGAGCTTTGCCAAAAGCAATTTTCAATTGAGGATAAGGGTGACATCTGGACAGAGGTGATTAAAAAGCCAGTAGGGATGTAGAGCATGGAGACAACGTGTGTATACACCCTTTCAAGTTTTGTGAGAGAAGTGGATTAGTGAAATGGCAGCTGGACAGAGATTCAAAAGCAAAGAACATCTTTAAGTAATTGGAGAGAGATACAAAGAAGTGCTTCCTTTATCTGTTTTATAAACTGTCTGCAGTAAGTTCTTATTTGAACACTGTGTTCTTAGAAGAATATTCCATGGGACTAGATGTTCCCCAAGGTCCTTTCCATATCTGTCATTCTAAAGTTCTACAACTATTCCTGTTTCAAAGGTCAGAAAGAAAATATTCAAGACTGGTGTCAGTCTATTCAGGCTGCTATAACAAACTGCCATAGACTAAGTAGCTTAAACAATAAACATTTGTTTCTGACTGTTCTGGAGGCTGGTGTTCAAGACACCAGCAGATATATACCATCTGGTGAAAGCCCTCGTCCAGTTCATAGACAGCTGTTTCTCATTGTGTCGTTACATGATAGAAAGAAGAGGAGAAATCTCTTCAGTCTCTTTTTGTTGTTGCTTAGTTGCTAAAGCTGTGTCTGACTCTTTGCAACCCCATAGTTTTTCTAAGCAAGATTTTCTAGGCAAGAATGCTGAAATGGGTTACCATTTCCTTCTCCAGGGGATATTCCTGACCCAGAGATCAAACCCATGTCTCCTTCATTGACAGGTAGATTCTTTACCACTGAGCCACCAGGAAAACTGGGTTCTCATTTATAAGGGCACTAATCCCATTCAAGAGGGCTCCATCCTCATGACCTAATCAGCTCCCAAAGACCCCCACCTCCTAAACCATCACATTGTGGATTAGGTTGCCACATATGAATTTGGAGGGGACACAAACATTCCCTCTATAGCAACTGGTATCTAAATAGCAATTCCTCCTCTTCTCAATTCATTGGGTCCTTAATTTACCCATTCATTTCCCTACAAGGTGAGTCACAAGGGCAATGAATTTTGTTCTTTTTCACAGATAAGCACATAACAAGTGCTTAATAAATATTTGCTGAATAAATAAACAAATAGGTGGATGTTGTAAACCATCAGAATGCCTACACATGCAGAACTCATTCAACACTTACTCAATAAACATTAAGCATCTGACATGTGCCAGGCTCTATGCTAAGCACACCTCAGTCAGTTCCTCCTTAAAGTGGGAAAAAAAGACTAACTGCTTCACAAGACCATTGTGAGAATCAAATAAGAACTGTGGGCTTAAAAAAAAAAGAAAAGAAACCTTGGCAAATGCTGTAGTACTTTGGAAAGATAAAATGTTATTAAACATGACTCCTGCCCTCAAGCAGCTTGTAGTAAAATTAAAGAAATGAGAAACACAGGAAGTGGATGAATCACTGCTTCAGTTCAGTTCAGTCACTTCGTGTGCGACTCTTTGCAACACAATGGACTACAAGCAGCATGCCAGGCCTCCCTTTCCATCCCCAACTCCCAGAGTTTACTCGAACTCATGTCTATTGAGTCGGTGATGCCATCCAACCATCTCATCCTCTGTCATCCACTTTTCCTCCTGCCTTCAATCTTTCCCAGCATCAAAGTGTTTTCTAATGAGTCAGTTCTTCACATCAGGTGGCCAAAGTATCAGAGTTTCAGCTTCATCATCAGTCCTTCCAATGAATATTCAGGACAGATCTCCTTTAGGATGGACTAGTTGGATATCCTTGCAATCCAAGGGACTCTCAAGAGTCTCCAACACCACAGTTCAAAAGCATCAATTCTTCCTCACTCAGCTTTCTTTATAGTACAACTCTCATGACTACTGGAAAAACCATAACTTTGACCAGATGGACCTTTGTTAGCAAAGTAATGTCTCTGATTTTTAATGTTTTTTTTAATGTTTTTTAATATGCTGTCTAGGTTGGTCATTACTTTTCTTCCAAGGAGTAAGCGTCTTTTAATTTCATGGCTGTAGTCACCATCTGCAGTGATTTGGGAGCCCCCAAAATAAAGTCAGCCACTGTTTCCACTGTTTCTCCATCTATTTGCCATGAAAGGATGGGACCAAATGCCATGATCTTAGTTTTCTGAATGTTGAGTTTTAACCCAACTTTTTCACTCTCCTCTTTCACTTTCATCAAGAGACTCTTTAGGTCCTCTTCGCTTTTTGCCATAAGGGTGATGTCATCTGCATATCTGAGGTAATTGATATTTCTCTGGGCAGTCTTGATTCCAGCTTGTGCTTCATACAGCCCGCAGTTTCTCATGATGTACTCTGCGTATCAGTTAAATAAGCACGGTGACAATATACGGCCTTGACCCACTCCTTTCCCTGTTTGGAAACAGTCTGTTGTTCCATGTCCAGTTCTAACTGTTGCTTCCTGACCTGCATACAGATTTCTCAGGAGGCAGGTCAGACGGTCTAGTATTCCCAGCTCTTTAAGAATTTTCCAGAGTCTGTTGTGGTCTACACAGTCAAAGGCTTTGGCATAGTCAATAAAGCAGAAATAGATATTTTTCTGGAACTCTCTTGCTTTTTTGATGATCCAACAGATGTTGGCAATTTGATCTCTGGTTCCTCTGCCTTTTCGAAAACTAGCTTAAACATCTGAAGTTCACGATTCACATACTGTGTGTTGAAGCCTGGCTTGGAGAAGTTTGAGCATTTACTTTACTGGTGTGTGAGATGAGTGCAATTGTGCAGTAGTTTGAACATTCTTTGGCATTGTCTTTCTTTGGGATTGGAATGAAAACTGACCTTTTCCAGTCCTGTGGCCACTGCTGAGTTTTCCAAATTTACTGCCATATTGAGTGCTGCACTTTAACAGTGTCATCTTTTAGGATTTGAAATAGCTCAACTGGAATTCCATCACCTCCACTAGTTTTGTTCGTAGTGATGCTTCCTAAGGCCCACTAGACTTCATATTCCAGGATGTCTGGCTCTAGGTGAGTGATCACACCATCATGGTTATCTGGGTCATGAAGATCTTTTTTGTACTGTTCTTCTGTATATTCTTGCCACCTCTTCTTAATATCTTCTGCTTCTGTTAGGTCCACTACTGCTTCTGTCCTTTATTGTTCCTATCTTTGCATGA
Organism: Cervus canadensis; assembly: GCF_019320065.1. Classification (NCBI taxonomy): domain Eukaryota; kingdom Metazoa; phylum Chordata; class Mammalia; order Artiodactyla; family Cervidae; genus Cervus; species Cervus canadensis. Next base: position 5,838,065 of record NC_057392.1, on the reverse strand, counting down.
AATGTTCCCTTGGTATCTCTAATTTTCTTGAAGAAATCTCTAGACTTTCCCATTCTATTGTTTTCCTCTGTTTCTTTGCACTAATTGCTGAGAAAGGCTTTCTTATCTCCCCTTGCTATTATTTGGAACTCTGCATTCAAATGGGTATATCTTTCCTTTTCTCCTTTGCCTTTCACTTCTCTTCTATTCACAGCTATTTGTAAGGCCTCCTCAGACAATCATTTTGCCTTTTTGCATTTCTTTTTCTTGCAGATGGTCCCTACCTCCTGACAATGTCACAAACCTCTGTCCATAGTTCATCAGGCACTCTATTAGATCTAACCCCTTGAATCTACTTGTCACTTAACTGTATAGTCGTAAGGGATTTGATTTAGATCCTACCTGAATGGTCTAGTGGTTTTCCCCACTTTCTTCAATTTCAGTCTGAATTTGGCAATAAGAAGTTCATGGTCTGTGCCACAGTCAGGTCCCAGTCTTGTTTTTGCTGACTGTATAGAACTTCTCCATCTTTGGCTGCAAACAATATAATCAATCTGATTTCGGTGCTGACAATCTGGTGATGTCCATGTGTAGAGTCATCTTTTGTATTGTTGGAAGAGGGTGTCGGCTATGACCAGTGCATTCTCTTGGCTAAACTCTATTAGCATTTGCCCTGCTTCATTCTGTACTCCAAGGCCAAATTTGCCTGTTACTCCAGGTGTTTCTTGACTCCCTACTTTTGCATTCCAGCCCCCTATAATGAAAAGGCCATCTTTTGGGGGTTTTAACTCTAGAAGGTCTTGTAGGTCTTCATAGAACCGTTCAATTCAACTTCTTCAGCATTACTGGTTGGGGCATAGACTTGGATTACCGTGATATTTAATGGTTTGCCTTGGAAATGAACAGAGATCATTCTGTTGTTTTTGAGATTGCATCCAAGTACTGCATTTCAGACTCTTTTGTTGACCATGATGGCTACTCCATTTCTTCTAAGGTATTCTTGCCCACAATAGTAGATATAATGGTCATCTGAGTTAAATTCACCCATTCCAGTCCATTTTAGTTAGTTGATTCCTAAAATGTCAATGTTTACTCTTGCCCTCTCCTGTTTGACCACTTCTAATTTGCCTTGATTCATGGACCTAACATTCCAGGCTCCTATGCAATATTGCTCTTTACAGCATCAAACTTTACTTTCATCACATCCACACTGGGTATTGCTTTTGCTTTGGCTCCATTTCATGATTCTTTCTGGAGTTATTTCTCCGCTCTTCTCCAGTAGCATATTGGGCACCTACAGAGCCAGGGAGTTCATATTTTAGTGTCATATCTTTTTGCCTTTTCATACTGTTCATGGGGTTCTCAACACAAGAATGCTGAAGTGGTTTGCCATTCCCTTCTCCAGTGGGTCACGTCTTGTCAGAACTCTCCACCATGACCCATCTGCCTTGGGTGGCCCTACACAGCATGGCTCATAGTTTCATTGAGTTAGACAAGGCTGTGGTCCATGTGATCAGATTGGTTAGAATCACTGCTTAATGGGGACCAAAGTGTGTGCATCAGGCACTGGGTGTTTTATATGCCTTCTCTCACCTAACTGTTACACCCACACCCTGAAGTGAGCACTGTCACACCCATGGTGTAGATGCAGAGACTGATGTCTGAGAGGGTAAGTAAATTGCAGAAGCTACTCAGAAAGAGGTTAAAATGCATGAACATCTAGGTCTATTTTCAAACCTCGTACCTTTTCAAGAAAACATTTTCTTTCACACAAAAGTAAATCTTAGGAAGCATTTAAAACTGTGTCCCAGGACTTCCCTGGTGGTCCAGTGGTTAAGAATCTGCCTGCCAATGCAGGGGACACAGGTTCAATCTCTGGTCTGGGAAGATCCTTCATGCCGTGGAGCAACTAAGCCTGTGGGCCACATCTATTGAGCCTGTGCTCTAAAGTCCAGGAACCACAACTATGGAGCCCACATTCCACAACTAATGAAGCCTGGTGCCCTAGAGCCCATGCTTCCCAACAAAAGAATGGGAGTGAGAAGCCCTCAAACCTTGATGAAAGAGCAGCCCTCATTGACTGCAACTGGAGAAAGCCTGCTCACAGAAGCAAAGACACAGTTCAGCCATACATGAACAAATAAATAAATAACTTTTTAAAAAGAAAATATTATCCCTAGGTAACTAATACGGAGCCACTGTATAGTACAGGGAACTTCACTCAATACTCTCTAATAACTTATATAGGAAAAGGAATAAAAAAGAGGGAATATGTGTAAATGCATAACTGATTCACTTTGCTATACAGCAGAAACTAACACATATTGTAAATCAATTATAGTCCAACAAAAATTAATTTTAAAAAATCATATCTTTGAATATTGGGAATAGGATGAGTGAGGGAGGCAGCAACTATTGTTTACCCCATGTTTATTGAACACTAATCTCTGTGAATGTATTACATCATTTATTTCTTGTTTGTGGTATAGGGTCTGCCCACATTTTGTATACTAACACAAAAGTCACCTGAAGTCTCTAATCCACTGGTATTTAACTAAAGTTAGCTCAAACAGTTCCCCTCATTCTGTGGAAAACCTAATGCCATTTCCAAGATTTTTTAAACATTCCTAGTGTTCACATTCTTGAGTCAAATTCCAGTTCCAAACAAACTCACCTCACCACACCCACCATCTGCAACTTATCTCCTGCTCCTGCTAAGTACCACCCAGATGTAAGATACAGATTCTTTGTGTCAACAAACCACTCACACAAGGCATTAACAAGCACATGGCAGGCTTTGCAGTATGTTTGGGGAGACATTGTAGGTTTATAGCTCAGCAACGCAAATAGCTTCAGATTGACTATCAGGGGGGTTAAGAGGTACAAACTATTATATATAAAGTAAATAAGCTACAAGGATATATTGTACAGCACAGAGAACATAGCCAATATTTTATAATAACTATAAATGGAATATAACCTTTACAAATTGTGAAGCACTAGGTTGTACAACTGAAATGTATATAATATTGTACATCAACTGTATCTCAATAATATGTGCATGTATCTAAATCAAATAAAGAAGGCTGAGTGCCAAAGAATTGATGCTTTCGAATTGTGGTACTGGAGAAGACTCTTCAGAGTCACTAGGACAGCAAGGCGATCAAACCAGACAATCCTAAAGGAAATAAACCCTGAGTATTCATCGAAAGGACTTATGCTGAAGCTGAAGCTCCAATACTTTGACCACCTGATTCAAAGAGTCAACTCATTGGAAAAGATCCTGATGCTGGGAAAAAGTGAGGGCAAGAGGAGCAGGGGACGACAGAGGATAAGATGGTTGGATGGCAAAACTGACTCAACAGACACGAGTTTGAGCAAACTCTGGGAGACAGTAAAGGACAGGGAAGCCCGGAGTGCTGCAGTCCATGGGGTCACAGAGTCGGACACGACTTATCGATTGAATAACAACAATCTAAATTAATAAATCAAAGAATATAAAGTTAAAAAATGTAACTGCCAGACATCCCTGCTCATCTCATTGTATCGTTATTTCAGGAGCCTCTGGAGGGATCTCACTCTGCTCTTTTCTCTAGAGGCTCCAAGCTTTATCTCAAAATACTCTTCATTTATGAATCCCCCTAGTGGACACTTATGGAATTTCCTCCTAGCACCTCTTCATCTAAATCCCAGTCCCATATCCACCCGCTGGGAGTACTGCTTAGCTCTCACCTGACCCCCAGTGATTGGTCAAGGTGTGACTGTCAAATCCATATTCAGCCGAAAAGACTGTTCCCTGGGACTTCTGGACTTGGACCAGAGAGGTGATCAAGTCAGCCTCCCATTAGTTACGGGGGCTGTAACATATAACTCTCTGGAGATGCTGGCTACAATACTCCAGGAGGTAAAGAAAGCCACTTTGCAGGAAGACAATGAAGCATATTTACAAAAAGGAGTCAAGGAGAGAAACAATAAGAGATGGAGAAAGAAAGAGTCTTGACAACATCCAACATGGTGGTTTTGGATTTCCAGGAGCCCAGCCATTTTCCCGTGTGGCCCCATCCCAGACTCTTGCCTTCTAGTTGCAGGAACCATGGGAGACTTTGAAGCATTGGTCTTTCTCCTCTCTTCCTTCCACATCTGTATGTAAATGAGAGCAGTAGAGAGATGTATCCCCATCCATGGGAATTATGCCAGTTGAGTTAGAAGACAGAATCAGCGTGCTCTGATTAAAGAACTCAGCCAACTCAAGACCACTCCTGAGTACTTCTGAGTAAAGCAAGGACACTTGAACACTTCTCACCAGGTGTCCCCACCCAGCTTCATTGAGAATCAAGTGTCAGGTTCTTACCACCACCCTGCTGGCTGCCCTCCTTACCTTGGCTGTCATCCTAGGGCAGACAAAAGGGAACAGAAGCTCAAGAATTTAAAGAACTTGCCAAAGTCACAGCTAGCAAGAAGCAGACACAGAATTTGGGGCTGTATCTGTGTATGTTTGGCTAACACCATGTTGGGACAGACATGCAGGCCCAGGGCTGGTTGTGTGGGAATGGGAGAAATTCACCCAGCCAGGGTCTCCCAGGTTCAACCTTTTCTATTATTGTTATTCCTTTTTCTCCTTCCGCCTTGTTTTGATCTCAGTGAGGCAGCTCTGAGCAGTGGCTTGAAGCAAGATCTTAATTCCTTGCCCAGAAATTGAACCTGGGTAGCCTGGATGAAACCCAGGAATCCTAGCCACCAGACCAGCAAGGGCTAGAGGCTAGAAGCTAGTGTTCCCTGGATTTTTGCCCCCAGTGAAAAATGCATTTCTTATGGAGGCAAAAACTGTAATGCAGCTACAAAGTTAATCAGTACAGATATAGCACAAGAAGTGGGAGAGCACACAGAAACCATTTGTTTAATAAAGACAGAAGCAAGGCAGAGACGCACGCTCAGAGAGAAAGGGTGTGGGCGTCCACCCTAATGAAGAGGAGCAGAGTAAAGAGGTGGTTAAGTCATTTATATAGAGCAGTTCTTTTAAGTCTTTGTTTACCTTTAGCCAAGTGTATGGTTTCTTTCTCCACTCCTGACCTGCCCTAGGACCCTTCCCAACATGCAAGCACAAATTTTTCCAAGGATGGAGTCTGACCCAAAGGCCTAGGGGACACCCTTAACATCACATATCACTGGGTGGTGCCCCCCTCCTTTTTGACCCCCAAAGAGGCTTTCTGCACATGTAGAATGTCTCCTTTGTCCAAAGGATGGGAAATATATGACCTCCTGATCTTTTAACAGGGTTTAGTCCCACTCTGTCCCTACCATAAAAATGCCCCATGCCCAGTTATTTACCGTATTCCTGTTGCTGGTTTTTATATTGAGGTGTAGCTCTTGAAATACAGACAGGAGTCCAGTCATAAATACGTAGTCCTAGAGCCAGTTTATCTCTGGCTTCAGGAAATGTAAACAGGGGCTGGTGATGAATGGCCAGCCTGGAGCTCGTCTTCTCACCCAGGAGGTGTGAACAGGAGGCCAGTCGTAAATGCCTCACATGGAGTCCATCCATCTCCTGCCTCACTTTCTCCTCCAAGCCTTCTGGGGCCCTAGGACTCCAACTGGCAGGAAGGGACACAGGTGTCCCCTTCCCTCTGAGTCCTGTCAGGAAACTTTAACCACTGACTCATTCCTGAGAACAAGAGGATCTTTGTGCCAAGGACCCTGAGCTGCCCTAAGGCCAGGCCATTATAGAGAGAGTTCTGAGTGACAAACGAAGGAACGAGAGAGCAGCCCTTCCCACACGTGGTTCTTGAACGGCCTTCCCCGGCCTTCTCTGCATCCTCTCTCTTACTTTTTTTTGAAGAGAGAGAGCCAACAAGTTACACTACAGCCTACTGTCTGCTAAACAAAATGGTTGTTCATAGTCCTCACACCATAACCCCAGAATCCATCCTGGTCCACAATGGAGATCCATGCAGCCTTTGGAAAGTCACTAAAGAAAGCAACAAAAGTTAGAAAGTGTGAGTATGGATGTATGCTTGCACAGAAGAAAAGGACCAGGATGAAATGCATCAAAATGTTGGAGAGGGGAGTGTATTTCAAGTAATGTCTTCTTTACACTTTTCTATATATTTCATGCTTTATACAATGAACCTGGATTACTTTCACAATTAGAAAATCCCTCACTGAGTATCTCTGCGCTTTAGTCTCCATGGGCATCAAGTGTGGGATCACACCTGCCTCGCTTCTGTCATAGTCTTGCTTGGGGAATGATGTGATAATGCCTAAATTCACATGATCCACAGCACCAGCTAAGTTTACAAACATGAGTGTGTTCATTTTTCCAATTTCATCTTGCACTTAAGCAGCAGCAAGCCCTTGTTATTAAGCAATACAGTGTCTGCCCTCTTGGGTCTCTCCCTAGTAACACTTATATGTGAGTTCCACTGTAAACGTCAGAAATCCAACTAACTATGGCAGACACAAACCAAGAGTATTTCCCTCCTATAAGAAATTTGGAGTTAGGCAGTCCAGAACTGGACCACTGTTTCAAGGATCCAGGCTCCTGGCTCAGCATCTTTAGTTTATGACTCATTCCTGTGGTCACAGGAAAGCAGCTGTGCCTCTAGGAAGAGCAAAGGAGGAAGAGCTTTTTTTCTTTTCACTTGAAATGTAAATTCTGCCTATATCCTATTGGTTAGAACTAGATCACATGACCACCCCAAGCTGCAAGGGAAGCTTGGAAGTTCACTTTTCACACTCTATTCAAGCTAAGGACTTTGGTTCTGCTTCTGAAGGCCAAGTGGAGTGAGAACTGTGAAGTCTGACCTCTCCCCAAAGGAAGTTCAAGTTGTTATCAGTCACTGAGTGTGTTTCTGCCTTGCTGTATTGCTGTTAACAATTGGTCCACCGCAGGGGTAAAGCTGTCGTCCCAGTTCACTGAACAGGCCATGGGGGTCTCATGCTTGGTTCTCATGTAGCAGTTATTCAGGTTACACTCACAAGCACAGTCAGTGAGTATGCCTCAATTATAAGTTTAGAGGACAGGAGGCTGGGTCCTCAAGGGCTTCTTGCCTCAGCTGCAACCTGTGTCAGATATGGCTCCTCTGTGATTCTTGAGACACCAGTTTTGAGTCCAGACTCCCAATAGGATGTTGTTTTCTTACTGGAAGACCTCAGACTAGATCACCCCAATCCATGTCTGATACAGCTGAACATTTCAATGGAGGCAATCAGAATCTCAATGCCTTCCCCACAGGAGACTCTTGACCCCTCTGCAAATCTATACTTTCTCCCCAAATCAGCTCTGAATACAAGAATCATAGGCAGGGTTCATCTCCCTTAGGCCACATCAGGCTTTCTTCTGTCCTTTTATCAAATCCAGAGGAACTTACACTTACATAATTAAAAGAGCCCACATCATGGGTTCTTCCTGAAAACAAATATTCCTTAAAGTGATTTGTCATGAACACCCAGGTAGAAAAACAGCTATACTAAAAGTATGTCATATTTCATTGGATACACCTGCTACATGCATGCAAAAGTGATTTAAGACAGAAGGGGACTTCTAGTGGTTAAGAGTCCACCTGCCAATGCAGGAGACAGGTTTGATTCCTGCTCTGGGAAGATTCCACATGCTGCGGGGCAACTAAGCTCATGTGCCACAATTACTGAGCCCATGTACCCCAGCTACTGGAGGCCTGTGCACCCAAGAGCCTATGCTCCACAACAAGACAAGCCACCACAATAAGCCCACTCACCAGAACTAGAGAGTAGCCCCTACTCACCACAACTAGCGAGTAGCCCCCACTCACTGCAACTAGAAAAGCCCATGCACAGCAACAAACACCCAGTGCAACCAAAAATTAATTTTTAATAAATTTTTTAAAAAGAATGAAATCTAAAATTCATCAATCTGCAATATGATGGACTCTTCTGAGCCATCCTCAAACAAACAGCAGGGATTCTGGGAAACATAGCACAAATATTCTTTTACCTCCTCAGATGAACTCACAAATAAAGTAAGGGAAATCTCCCAGGCCCAGCAATACAAGGAACTCAAAACCAGAGAGGCAGATATGTTAACTACTTTATGGCTGCTCTGGGGGATCTTAGCTTCTGTTCCTTTTTTTATTGAGGTATAACCAGCATAGAGTAAAAATGTTCAATTCTAAAGTGTAGAGCTTAACGAATTTTTACATATATGTACCACCATGTACCTTTATCCAAATCAAGATCTAGGCTATTTCCCCTCAAGTGTAAACACTATCCTGACTCATCATCAAAGACTAGTTTTGCCTGTTTTAGAATTTTATAGGAATGCAATCATACAATGGCTATTCTTTTTTGGTCTAGTTTTCTTTCTTAATTCAGCAGTATGTCTGTTTCATTCCTCCATGTTATCACATATATCAGCAGTTTGCTCTTTTTCATTACTGCACAATATTTCATTGTAAAAAAATTCACTACTTATTTATCACTTCTACTACTGATGGGAATTTGGATTGTTTCCAGTTTGGAACTATGATGAATGAAGCTGCCATGAACACACTTCAGGTGGACATATGCAGGGCTTGGGTTTTAAAAGCTCATCTGGGGACACTGTGAGATGAGACCATCAGCCTAAGCAAAGTAAGGAAATGATGCATAGAGGCCCACATGAAGCCAGGACCATCAGCAGGGCTATGTTCTTGGTGATAGTGTAGACTAGGAAAAAAGTCTACACATAAGCACAGAGTAAATAGAAGGATATCAGTCTGCCTCTGTGTGAGATCTGGGTGGGGAAAAAATCCTCCCCAGGGAATTTAGGATCACAGCCCTGTACCTCACATAACTTTAAAATTAAAATTTACACTATCAGTATACCCTAAAAAACCTCAAGCTGATGAATTAGCACAGAAATCTGTTATAAGCTGGTAATATCCCTAGAGACTCTGATAGAAGTGAATGAGAAATCATTGTAGAAGGACACAGTTTCATCCCACACTGTGCAGGATTCCAATAGATAAATGTCCACTGAACATAAGTCCAAAATTAAAAAAGCAAATGACTCTCACCTTGAGTGACAGTCAGCAAACATATATAATTTAAGTGGAAAAAAAGGTTGCTTATACTCATAAGCGCTTCAGATAACAGAACAGTATAATAGAGATCATAAATAAATGTGTTAAAATAATAACCAAAAATGAATGATATATGATCATAAGAAATAAGACATTATATTTTTTAAAGTGGGAAAGTTTTTAAAATAAACATGGAATTCTTGGATGCTAAAAATTCAGCCATTTATACCAAAACCCACTGAATTATATACTTTAATTGGGTGAATTGTATGGTATGTGAATTACATCTCAAAGAATATTTTTTTAACGTTCAACCATTGAAATAATGCTTAAAAACTTAAGACAGGTTCAGTGAAATAGTGTTAGACAGAGCTGTACGGAGAAGCGATGCGCAGAAGGGGAACTTAAGGAAATTCCACAAAGCACAAATAGATAAAAAGATACAAAAATATGAAAGAGCATTTAAAAAAGCTGAGGATAGAGCAATAATGTTCACCTATATCTAATTTCCTGAAGAAGATAGGCTAAATGAGGGGGGTAATATTTGAAAAAATTGTAAAAAATAATGGGTGAGATTTCCAGAATTAATGAAGACACAGCTTCTCAGATATAAGAACCATGAGTATGAGGAAAATAAAGAAACTTGAACCTAGACACATACATCATAGTAAAACTTTAGAACAGATCCACGTCTGCACTCAAGGGTCATCCACCCTTTGCCCCTGGAGTCCCGGCACAGGTGGGAGAGCAGCGTCGGCCACCACGGCTCAGTGCTGTGTGCGCACGTCTCACGCGGCTGTGATGGCCACTTCTAGCAGTGACCTGGTTCCTGGAGGCCACAGACATACACCCCGCCCCTCACACCCCGCCCCACCCCGGCTTCCAGGCCCAAGCCTTCCTCCCTGCTTGGTCGTGAAGACCCTGACACCCAGAGCAGGGCCTGCAGACACCTGGTCTCCCTCCCAGAAACATGGGACATATTTTTCTGATTAAGGAAAATAAAAAGGGCTGTGCCATTAAAAAAAAAAACAAAAAACTATAGAACACCCAAGAAAATCTTACAAGCAGCTAGAGATAAAGGGTAAACTTTCAATAAAATAATAATTAGACTGGTATAGACTGCACAGTAACAGATTTTCCTACAAAATAGTATTAATTAAACTAGTACAGCCTCAACGATAGCATCAACGAAGGGCAGAAGACTATATGAAAATATCTTTCAAATACTGAGAAAATACAGTCAACCATCTATAACAATAAGATCAGCTAGACTTGTATCCTAGTATCCTAGGATGACTAACTTCACTCTCAGTCGTGTCCGACTCTCTGTGGCCCCATGGACTAGCTTGCCAGGCTCCTCTGTCCATGGGAGTCTCCAGGCAAGAATACTGGAGTGGGCTGCCATTTACTCCTCCAGGGTATCTTCCCAGTCCAGGGATTGAACCCAGGCCTCCCACAATGCAGGTGGATTCTTTACCAGGAAAGCCCCAACTTCATCTTAGTGAAGTTATTTCAAACAAATCGGGACTGAATTTACCACTTCAGACCCAACTTGGAAAAAAAAATTGAGAAAACTACCAAAGATAGAGGAAATTAAACAAGTACAAAAGATACAAAAAGCAATTGTGCTTATTATTTTTTCATATATTTGTAATGTGTCATATTGAAGATTAAATATATGTATGTGTGTATGTAGACAAAAAGAGAGCACAAGAATGCTCCATATGTGAAATATGTGATGATTATTAATATCGTCCATTTGGTGAGCTTGTCCCCTTCCAGGCCAAACACTGATAACTGACCATATCATGGTAAAGAGGTGTGACTTCAGAGACAATAAGCAGACATGTGAGTGAAGCAGGGGCGACTCAAGATCAAGCCAAGGTATTTCAAGGTGCAGAGAAACAAAAGCAAGTAAGAATAGAGATGGAGCTAGGCACTGATAAGAAGGAGCTGGTAAGATGAGATCCTGGGTGGGGGGAGGGGCGGGGGTGGGGGGGGGGAGGCAGGCTCCAGGCAACAGACTGGAGCAAAATTCCTAATTCCCTGCCCTCTGGTAGAAAGAATATGGCAAAGAAGTCAGGTACTCCAAGGGATGCAGGCAGATAGGCATCTGAATATATTAGAGAGGACTGGGGACGCGGGAGGCACTGAAGCATTTGAGACTCCAGCCCTTAGTTGAAAAGCAGACAGAATCCTTGACTGCCTGATCTGATGTCCTCTCCCAGATTCCAGAAGAGAGTCAGGCCCCATGCTGGTTGTTGGGAGCTTCCTGGGATGAAACTAGGACAAGGCAGATCCAATAAATGAGAACTTCTCTCTCACTCTAATTAGAAAATCAGATCTTACTAAAAGAAAGCAATGGAACCATTTCCTAGGACCCAGAAGTACTTTTAAAACTAAGATGCTATCTGTGAGACAGGTGCTCAGGCCAGGTGCACTGGGAGGACCCAGGGGAATCGGGTGGGGGGGGAGGTGGGGGGGGGGGGGCGGGATGGGGAATACATGTAACTCCATGGCTGATTCATGTCAATGTATGACAAAACCCACTGCAATGTTGCGAAGTAATTAGCCTCCAACTAATAAAAATAATTGAAAAAAAATAAATAATAAAAAAAAGGGGAAATTAAAAAAAAAAAAACTAAGATGCTGTCTGTAATATGATAAGAAAACTGAATTTTCACAGTGTGAACTAAGCAAAGAGCTTCCAGTTAGTTGGTTGATTAACAGAGGCGAAGGTGCCAAGCAAGACAAAACACACCCACTTTTGCTCTGTTTTTAGGTGCCAGATTCTCTTTTTGTGTTATTTTCATGTTACAGAGCTAATCTTCACTCATTTAAATGATAGCCTGCTACCTATAAGAGGTCTAGTCTCTAACTTGTTTAAGAACATTATGGAATGTCATAAATCAGTAAAAGTGGGAGACATTCAGTTCATTAATTATATTTATGACATCATACACTTGAGATGTAACTCAAAATGAACATTTAAAAATTCTTTTCCTCCCTCTTTGGGTTTTCCAAAACATAAAATCCAGCAGTCTTCATTTTTGCAATGGGCAGTTTTAATTTGATTTCTCTTCTGAAAAAGTTTATAGTACATTTAAACAAAGTTAAAAGTGCTTCCACTATTTTTCTACATCTAACACAATATAGAGCTTTTAAAAATATGTCCTTCTTGTCCCTATTATATCACACAAATCAGGCTACATTTGGATTTTGCAATATGGCTCTACACCAAGCATCTTTAAGCACCAGATCCCCCTTCCTTTAAAGGTTATTTTACTTATTTATTTTATTTTTGACTGTGCTGGGTCTTTGTTGCTGTGTGCAGGCCTTCTCTAGCTTCAGAGAACAAAGACTACTGTCTAGTTGCAATGCACAGGTTTCTCATTGCAGTGGCTACTCTTGTTGCAGAGCATAGGCTCTAGGACATGCAGACTCAGTAGCTGCAACTCAGAGATTCTGCAGTTTTGGCACATGGGCTTAGATGTCCCTGGGCATGTGGGATCTTCCCAGACCAGGGATAGAACCCATGTCCCTTGCATTGACAGGTGGATTCTTAACTGGACCACCAGAAAAGTCCACCAGATTCCCTTTTATATCCCTACTACTTCTTGTGTTCTTGTGATTGGCCAAAGATCATACATAGAGGGCCTACTTCGTTTGCTGAAGAGATAAGTAGACAGGTTGAGGGGTAAGAAGCTTCTGAAGGCAACTGTCACATCTCTCTATACTGCCTTTCTTCCATTGCTGATCAGTTTCCTCTATAGTAATAAATAAGTTTTTATCCTGCAGTTAGCGAAGGCAGTAATTTAAATCCACATGTTAAATTATTCATTGAGAGCAAATTGTGTTGGAGTTGCAGGAGGAAGAATTGAATTCTTAATTTGTACAGACTCCTAATAAGGCACATTACTACTGAATATTTGTCTCCTTCCAAAGTTCAAACATTACATTCTAACTCCCAACATTATGGTATTAGGAGGTAGGGCCTTTGGGAGGTGATTAGATCATGATAATGGAGCCCTCGTGAATGGGATTAGTGCTCTTAAAACAGACTCCCTCGAGTTTGGGGGAGAATGGATACATGTGTATGTATGGCTGAGTCCCTTTGCTATCTACCTGAAACTATCACAATATTGTTAATTGGCTATACGCCAATATAAAATAAAAAATCTCTTTTAAAAGAAAGAAGGGGGAGAAAAAGAGACCCCCCTCACCCCTTCCACCATGTGATGACAGCAAGAAATGGCCACTTATGAACCAGTTAGAAAGCTTTCACCAAACACCTAATCTGCCATCACTTTGACCTCAGACTTCAAGACTCCAGAACCCTGAGAAATACATTTCTGTTGTTTATAAGCAACCCAGACTAAGGTATTCTGTTATAACAGCCTAACAGACTAAGACACACATGCAGTCTTTCTTCAGTCCCCACAAGCCTATGAGGTGGACGGGATTAATATTCCCATTTTACAGACGAGGACCCCAAAGCTTAGAAATACTCAGCCACTCTCCCCAGGCCCACAGCTGGTAAAACAAGAGAAGAGATCTGAAGCCAGGCAGTGTGGATCAGGTTGTTGTGCTCTTAGCCACCACGCTGAGACCCTGAGAAATGGCATGAAGTGAAGAAAAGTCAAAGTCGCTCAGTCATGTCAAACTCTTTGTGACCCCATGGACTGGAGCCCCCCAGGCTCCTCTGTCTATGGAGTTCTCCAGGAAAGAATACTTTAATGTGTTGCCTTTTCCTTCTCCAGGGGATCTTCCCACCCAGCAATCCAACCTGGGCCTCCTGCATTGTAGGCAGATTCTTTACCAAATGAGCCACCAAGGAAGCATAGGAAACAACAAATGCAAACTGATCCCATCCAGACTGGGTGTGAAGTGCAGTTCTGGAGCTCATCTGGAGGCCTTTCTCAATCCCCTGGACCCTTGAGGCCTTGCCTAAGTTTCCTGAGCAGCACCTCTTCCTCCCCCGGCCAGGTACACTAGAAGGCCTCCTCCTCCCTGCCTCACAAAACAGAAAATAAGAGGTACCCTGGGATTCTTCTTGGTATCACTGTTGAAGTCCAAAGCTGCAGGGAAAAGGTGATAAATGCCCCCACATTCTCAGTTCAGAAAGTCCCCAGCAGTGGAAGAAAAATGAATGAGAGGTGTGGAGTCCTCAGCCTTTGTGGAGACATAGAGTGGCCACAGAGAGAGGCTATTCCTGCCCTAGTTTTTATCCCCTGTGAGACCAAGGAGGAGCTGCCATTAGGAGTGGAGATCCCAAGCTGGAGACCTGGACAGGAGGAGCTGTGAGGTGGGTGGTCCTGGCAGGGTTGGTGGGGGAAGACAGAGCCAGGTCTCCAATGTCAGAGAACTGTGCAGTGAGAAGGCCCACAAAGAACTCAGCAACGCACCCCCAGGACAGGCTGCCTTTGGGCGTTCTCCACACAGAGGGCAATAAGAGCCAGATGTATTGACTGGAGTAGCAGCACTGATGACCAGAGACCACTAGTCTCCATGCCAGATGAGGAGACAGGTACCCTCTCATTTCCCCCACAGAGAAGCCAGAACACAGAACAGAACAGAAGAAAGGGGTGTGATGGCTGATGACATAGCCATCTCACACCCTCAAAATACCATTCAGAGACACAGTTCTGGGAGGAGAGAGTTTTGAATCAGACGTGAGGTTGTATTTTTGTCAGCAAATAGGATAGAGTCTTTAATACCAGAATGAGACATGTTTAACAACCAGAAGTAACTGAAAAGTTGTATACTCTTGTCTAGAGATTGATGAAGGGACAGCTACTGTCATCTGGAAAGAAGGGGAGATCAATATTGCATAGCTGGAGGGCAGGTACTAGAAAAAGTTATTCACCCTAATAGTTGAAATGCTGTGACATCTACTGCACTAAGATGATTAGAATCAAAAAATCAGGTCATAACAAGTATTGGCAAGGATTCAGAGAAATCATAACCTTCATTCATTGCTGGAGAGAATGTAAATGGTGGCACCATTTTGGAAAATAGCGTGGCAGTTTGTCAAACAGAGTTATCATTTAGCCCAGAAATCCCACTTCTTGGTATATTATATCTAAGAGAATAAAAAACATGTCCACACAAAAACTCGAATGCAAATGTTCACAGCAGCTTTATTCATGAAAACTAAAGGTGGAAACAAAACCAAAATGATTTAACTGATATATGTAATATATCCATATAATGGATATATTATTCAGCCATAAAAAAGGAATGAAATACAGATGCTACAGCATGGGTGAACCTCAAAAACTAAGCAAAGAAGTCAGTCACAAAAGATCACATACAATTTCATTTACATGGAATGCCCAGAATAGGTAAATCCATAGGGATAGAAAGTAGAAAAGTGGTTCCATAGGGCTGAGAAGGTTGGAAGGTAACAGCTACAGGGTGTCGGGTTTCCTTTGGGGGTGATGAAAATGTTCTAAAATTAATGGTAATGTTTGTTGCACAACTCTGAATATATTAAAAACCATTGATTTGTGAGGGCTTCCCTGGTGGCTCAGACAGTAGAGAATCTGCCTGTGATGCAGGAGACCCAGGTTGATGCTTTCAAACTGTGGTGCTGGAGAAGACTCTTCAGAGTCCCTTGAACTGCAAGATCAAACCAGTCAATCCTAGAGGAAACCAACACTGAATATTCACTGGAAGGACTGATGCTAAAGTTGAAGCTCCAATACTTTGACCATCTGATGCAAAGAACTGACTCATTGGAAAAGAGCCTGGTGCTGGGAAAGGAGAAGGGAGTGACAGAGGATGAGATGGTTGGATGGCACCATGACTCAATGGACATGAGTTTGAGCAAACTCTAGGAGATGGTGAAGGATAGGGAAGCCTGGCATGCTGTAATTAATGGGGCTGCAAAGAGTTGGGTTGTGATTGTGGTTTTCATTCTGTCGGCCCTCTGATGGATAAGGATAAGAGGCTTGTGGAAGCTTCCTGATGGGAGGGACTGGCTGTGGGGGGATCTCAGTCTTGCTCTGATGAGTGGGGCCATGCTCAGTAAATCTTTAATTCAATTTTCTGTTGATGGGCAGGACTGTGTTCTCTCTCTGTAGTTTGGCCTTAGCCCAAACTATGGTAGGGGTAATGGTGATCTCCTTCAAAAGGACTTATGCCAGCAAGCGGCAGCTCCCAGGACTGTTGCATTCAGTGCCCCTGACCTTGTGGCAGGCCACTGTTGACCCACACCTCCACCAAAGACCCCTG
The DNA here is from genome assembly GCF_019320065.1 of Cervus canadensis. NCBI lineage: Eukaryota > Metazoa > Chordata > Mammalia > Artiodactyla > Cervidae > Cervus > Cervus canadensis. Next base: position 5,821,815 of record NC_057392.1, on the reverse strand, counting down.
GACACTGACAGGCACGTCTGGCTTAGTCTCTTGTGGGGTCACTGCTCCTTTCTTCTGGGTCCTGGTGCACAGGAGGTTTTGTTTGTGCCCTCCAAGAGTCTGTTTCCCCAGTCCTATGGAAGTTCTGTAATCAAATCCCACTGGCCTTCAAGGTCAAATTCCCTGGGGGTTCTCAGTCCCTTTAACAGGTTGTGAAATCTGTTGTGGGGCCTAGAACTTTTATAACAGTGCAAGAACTTTTTTGGTATAATTGTTCTCCAGTTTGTGAGTTGTCAGCTCAGTGGCTCTATAGTGGGGCTAAAGGCGACCTCCTCCACGAGGGCATATATCACACACCATGACTGCCAGATCTGCTGCAGCCAGAGGCCCTATCCCAGTGGCCGGCCACTGCTGACCCATGTCTCTGCAGGAGACACTCAAGCACTCAAAGGCAGGTCTGACTCAGTCTCTGTGGGGTCTCTGGGTCCTGGTGTGCATAAGGATTTGTTTGAACCCTCCAGCATCTCTGGAAGATATGGAGTTTGATTCTATATGTGATTTTGCCCCATCTTATTGGGGCTTCTCCTTTGCCCTTGGACATGGGGTATTGTTTTTTGGTGGGATCCAACATTATCCTGTCAATGGTTGTTTAGCAACGAGTTGCAATTTTGGAGTTCTTGCAGGAGAAGATGAGCACATGTCCTTCTACTCCACCATCTTGAACAGATGAAGCGTCCAAAAGCCTCTTATCCTCATCCATCAGAGGGCAGACAGAATGAAAACCACAATCACAGAAAACCAACCAAATGGATCACATGGACCACAGCCTTGTTTAACTCAATGAAATTATGAGCCATGCCAGAGGGAGGCGGGAGGGGGGTTCGGGATGGGGGACACAAGTAAATCCACAGCTGATTCATGTCAATGTATGGCAAAAACCACTACAATATTGTAAAGTAATTAGCCTCCAACTAATAAAAATAAATGGAAAAAAAAATTATGAGCCATGCCATGTAGGGCTGCCCAAGACTGATGGGTAATGGTGGAGAGTTCTGAAAAAATATGGTCCACTGGAGAAGGGAATGGCAAGCCACTTCAGTATTCTTCCCTTGACAACCCCATAAACAGTATGAAAAGACAAAAAGATATGACACTGAAAGATGAACTCCCTAGGTCAGTATGTGCCCAATATGCTACTGGAGAAGAATGGCGAAATAACTCCAGAAAGAATGAAGAGATGGAGTCAAAGCAAAAACATTGCCCAGTTGTGGCTGTGACAGGTGATGGAAGTAAAGTCTGATGCTGTAAAGACCAATATTGCATAGGAACCTGGAATGTTAGGTCCATGAATCAAGATAAATTGGAAGTGGTCAAACAGGAGAGGGCAAGAATGAACATCAATATTTTAGGAATCAGTAAACTAAAGTGGACTGGAATCAGGGAAATTTAATTCAGATGACCATTATATCTACTGCTGTGGGCAAGAATCCCTTAGAAGAAATGGAGTAACCCTCATAGTCAACAAAAGAGTCTGAAATGCAGTACTTGGGTGAAATCTCAAAAACAACAGAAAGATCTCTGCTCACTTCCAAGGCAAACCATTCAGTATCACAGTAATCCAAGTCTATGCCCCAACCACTAATGCTGAAGGGGCTGAGGCTGAATGCTCTATGATGACCCACAAGACCTTCTAGAACTAACACCAAAAAAACATGTCCTTTTCATAATAGGGTACTGGAATGCAAAAGCAGGAAGTCAAGAGATACCTGGAGTAACAGGCAAGTTTGGCCCTGGAGTTCAAAATGAAGCAGGGCAAAGGCTAACAGAGTTTTGCCAAGAGAATGCACTGGTCATAGCAAACACCCTCTTCCAACAACACAAAAGATGACTCTACACATGGACATCAGCAGATGGTCAATACTAAAATCAGATTGACTATATTCTTTGCAGGCATAGATGGAGAAGCTCTATATAGTCAGCAAAAACAAGACACGGAGCTGACTATGACTCAGATCATGAACTCCTTATCATCAAATTCAGACTTAAATTGAAGAAAGTAGGGAAAACCACTAGACCATTCAGGTATGACCTAAGTCAAATCCCTTGGAGAAGGCAATGGCAACCCACTCCAGTACTCTTGCCTGGACAACCCCATGGAGGGAGGAGCCTGGTAGGCTGCAGTCCATGGGGTCACTAAGAGTCGGACATGACTGAAGCGACTTAGAAGCAGCAGCAGCAGCAGAAATCAAATCCCTTATGATTATATAGTGGAAATGACAAATAGATTCAAGGGATTAGATCTGATAGGCAGAGTGCCTGAAGAACTATGGACGGAGGTTCGTAACACTGTATAGAAGGCAGTGATCAAGACCATCCCCAAGAAAAAGAAATGCAAAAAGACAAAATGGTTGTCTGAGGAGGCCTTACAAATAACAGAAAAGAAGAGATGCTAAAGGCAAAGGATAAAAGGAACAGTATATCCACCTGAGTGCAGAGTTCCAAAGAAAAGCAAGGAGAAATAAGAAGACCTTCCTAAGTGATCAATTCAGAGAAATAGAGGACAATCATAGAATAGAAACAACTAGAGATCTCTTCAAGAAAATTAGAAATACCAAGGGAACACTTCATGCAAAAATGGGCACTATAAAGGACAGAAACAGTATGGACCTAACAGAAACAGAAGATATTAAAAAGAGGTGGCAAGAATACACAGAAGAACTATACAAAAAAAGATCTTAATGACCCAGATAACAACGAAGGTGTGATTACTCACTAAGAGCCATACATCCTGAAGTGCAAAATTAATGGGCTTTAGGAAGCATCACTATGAAAAAAGTTAGTGGAGGTGATGGAATTCCAGCTAAGCTGTTTCAAATCCTAAAAGATGATGCTATTAAAGTGCTGCACTCAATATGTCAGCAAATTTGGAAAACTCAGCAGTGGCCACAGGACTGGAAAAGGTCAGTTTTTGTTCCAATCCCAAAGAAAGGCAATGTCAAAGAATGTTCAAACTACTGCACAATTTCACTTATCTCACACACTAGCAAAGTATTGCTCAAAATTCTCCAACCTAGGCTTCAACAGTACGTGAACAAAGAACTTCCAGATGTTCAAGCTGGATTTTAAAAAGGCAGAGGAACCAGAGATCAAATTGTCAACATCCAGTGGATAATAGAAAAAGCAAGAGAGTTCCAGAAAAACATCTATTTTCTTCACTGATTACACCAAAGACTTTGACTATGTGGATGACAACAAACTGTGGGAAATTCTTCAAGAGATGGGACTACCAGACCACCTTACCTGCTTCCTGAGAAATCTGTACGTGGGTCAAGGAGCAACAGTTAGAGCTGGACAGGGAACAACAGATAGGTTCCAAATTTGGAAAGGAGGACATCAAAGCTGTACATGGTCACCCTGCTTATTTAATTTATATGCAGAGTACATCATTAGAAATGCCAGACTGGATAAAGCAGTCTGGATAAAGCCAAGCTGGAATCAAGATTGCCAGGTGAAAATCAATAACCTCAGATATGCAGATGATACCACCTTTATGGCAAAAAGCAAAGAGGAAGTAAAGAACCTCTTGACAAAGGTGAAAGATGAGAGTGAAAAGGTGGCTTAAAATTCAACATTCAAAGAATGAAGATCATGGCATCTGGTCTCATAACTTTATGGCAAATAGATGGGGAAACAATGGAAAGAGTGACAGACTTTATTTTCTTGGGCTCCAAAATCACTGTAGATGGCGACTGCAGCCATGAAATTAAAAGCCGTCTGCTTCTTGGAAGAAAACCTATGACAAACCTAAACAACATATTAAAAAGCAGAGACATTACTCTGCCAACAAGTGTCCTTATAGTCAAAGCTATGGTTTTTCCAGTAGTCATGTATGGATGTGAGAGTTGGACCACAAAGAAAGCTGAGCGCCAAAGAATCAATGCTTTTGAACTGTGATGTTGGAAAAGACTCTTGAGAGTCCCTTGGCCTGCAAGATCAAACCAGTCAATTTTAGGAAATCAGTCATGAATACTCTTTGTAAGGACTGACGCTGAAGCTGAAGCTCCAATACTTTGGCTACCTGATACAAAGAACTGACTCATTAGAAAAGACCCTTAATTTTTGAAAGATTGAAGGCAGGAGAAGAAGGGGATAATAGAAGATGAGATGGTTGGATGGCATCACTGACTCAATGGAAATGAGTTTGAGCAAGCCCCGGGAGTTGGTGATGGACAGGGAAGCCTGGCATGCTGTAGTCCATGGGGCTGCAAAGAGCCAGGCATGCCTGCGCAACTGAACAACAATTAATTTGTGGACTTGCCTGGTGGTCCAGTGGTTAAAAACCTGCCTGCCAATGTAGGGGACATGGATTCAATCCCTGGTCAGGAGGATTTCACATGCCACGGAGCAACTAAACCCATGTGTCAAAACTACTGAGCCCATATGATCTAGAGCCTGTACTCCACCACAAGAGAAGACCCCACAGTGACCAGCACTATCACTGCAACTCGAGAGTAGCCCCTGCTCTAGAGAAAGTAACTCCTGCAACTAGAGAAAGCCCAATGCAGCCAAAAATAAATAAAATAAAAAATTAAAAAAAATAAAAACCAATGACTTGTACTTTTTAATTAGGTAAATTATATGGTAGGAGAATTACAACTCAATAAAGCAGTTGCTGAAAACAAACAACATGCATGCCATAATAGAAGACAAGTACCTGGCAAACACAGAGAAGAGGTTGGGCAGGTTGGGCCAGGTCCGACCTGGCCTGGAGCAGCAGTTCTCACATTGAGAGCACCCTGGAGTCCATTCTGGGAAGGTGGCCTGGCCAAGCACCCTGAGCTGGCTCCAGCTGGCCCCCCTGCAGAGTGTCCTGACCACTGTGAGAGCACAGTCCTGGAGGTCTACCCACACAGTTAGAGGACTTGACTTGGAGACCAAGAGGCCTCAGATTGTGAGAGAAGGCAGATGAGCACTAGACAGCAGGTATCTCTACCTCAGCTCTGTTCTCTACATTCCTCCACTCAGGGTGCAACCTGGACCCACACAACTCAGCTGGTGCAGAATCTCAGGCCACCCCAGAACTACTGAACCTGGATCTGATTTTTACTGCACCACAGAAATCACAATGCCTCCTTCAAAAGGAGGATTTTGTGGGAGGCCTCAGTAACAGGGTCTTCACTGGTGGCTCAGATGGTAAAGAATCTGTGTGCAATGCAAGAGACCCAGGTTCAATCCCTGGATCGAGACGATCCGCTGGAGAAGGGAATGGCAACCCACTCCAGTACTCTTGCCTGGGAAATCCCGTGGATAAAGGAGCCTGGTGGGCTACAGTCCATGGGGTTGCAATGAGTCAGACACAACTGAGCATGTGGTCATGCACATGGAACACTGCAGAGAACACAGACTGACAGTCAGAACACCTGAGTTTGACCTGCAACTCTTCTAAGTACAAGGACCCCACACCCAAATCCTTTGTTCTCTTCCCGCTTTGTCCCCAGGTGTGAAGTGCAGAGTTGGGGGTTGGTGAAAAAGGGTGAGCTGAAGAAGGCGGGGCATTGTCCCTTACTGCTATTTAATTCTGTAAATCTATGGCTGGTTCTATTATATTTGGAGGGCAAACTTATGGTTTGATTTTCATTTGAGGATTGTTATCAGATTATTTGAGGGAAACAGCCAGAGCTGAGTTCTGCGACTGTCAGCACTGAAGCGTCATCATCACCATTGGTCAGATGTACCAGGAAACGTTTGCTGAGAACTCTGAGCCAGGTACTGTGCTGAGTGCTCTCTGCAGATTCTCTCCCTGCATGTTAATAACAGTCCCCTGAGGCTGTGACTGTACACTTGAGGAACCTTAAGGCTTCAGGTGGTGAGATCGACTGTCCAGGATCATAGCTAGAAAATGGCAGAGCCAAGAACTGGATTCAGCAGTCTGCCTCCCAGATGTTCTTATTTGTCTGAGTGATAACCTCACAGTCCTCAAACCTCAATAGCAGGGTTTGCAGGGTGACAGGGATGGAGAAAAAGCTGTAAGAACCCCCATAAAGCAACTCACTATGGGAAAAAAGAAAAAGAATTTGCCTGCCAATGCAAAAGACACAGGTTTGATCCCTGTCCAGGAAAATCCCTTGGAGAAGGAAATGGTAACCCACTCCAGTATCCTTGCCTGGAAAATTCCATGGACAGAGGAACCTGGTGGGCTACAGTCCATGGGGTCTCAAAGAGTCAGACACAACTTAGTGACTGAAAAACAACAACAATAATCTAGGTTCACCCCCAGGAAGCATGCAGCAGCCACCCCACACCTAGGAGCACACAGGAGTCCAGTAGCCATTTGATTATTGCCTCCTAGTAGCTCAGAAGGTAAAGAATCTGCCCACAATGCAAGAAACCCAGGTTCGATCCCTGAGTTGGGAAGACCCCCTGGAGAAGGATATGGCAACCCACTCCAGTATTCTTGTCTGGAGAAGTCCATGGACGGAGGAGCCTGGCATTGGACTACAGTTCATGGGGTCTCAAAGGGTCGGACATGACTGAGGAACTAACACTTACACTTTCACTTCCTCTCCCTACAACCATCTATCTTGAGACTTCATCAGGAAGAGACCCAACCACCCTGAGTCCTGCTCACTCTTGCACCCAGCCCCACCCCTCTCTATTATTCATTCCCCTATCCACGAAGCAAATTCTTCCTGATCACCTAGTGTATGCCAGACTCGATGTGGCAAGTGCAGACAGTGCAGCTGGGGTCCCTGAGTCCTGAAACCCGACCCGGCCTGGTAGAGGAAGGAAACAGGCCTGTTTACCCACCTGTTTTGAGAGCTATAAAAACAAAGCCCATTGTCTCTCAGCAGCCATCTGAAACAATTAGTTTCAACTCTCAGACTTAATGGGCTTCCACACTGTGAAAAAGCACTTTTTGGAGAGGGGCAGGAGACATAAATTAGAATAATAATACAATTAAAATGCATGTTCCTTCCACTTATTTAAATTACTCTTCTTTGTGTCTTGAGAAAACGCATCCTTCCTCGAAGATATTTAAGGAGAATCAAGGAGGCTGTTGAGATGAGCAAGAAATGCCCCATACAGAAAACACATGAATAGCCTACCCTGCAGACCCGGCGGCCCTCTAGGGCTCCGTAAAGGTCCTCAGATGGAATGTCCTGGCATATCACTGGCCCTCTCCATAAACACCCATTTGTTCATTCGTTCATCAACAGTTTTTTTTTTTTTTTTTTTTACATCTCCTTTTTTCTGCACCTCCTCATGCCTGGCACTCAGAATAACGTGAGCTGGCCTGGACACAGTACCTACCCTCAAGGGCACTGTCTAGGAGGAAAGCAACCAAGCAGAGAAGAATAGGACCAGGAGTCACCGCTGCTGTAACAAGCAGACGGGAGGTGAAGGGGCCCCACCCAGGCTGGGCGGGTGAGGGAGGGGTGGGCAGCGTGGCCCCTCAGAGGGAGAGCCTTGCCCTGAGCCCCCAAGGATGAGAAGGAATTAACTAAATGTGGGAGGAAAGAAGGGGTCCTCCAGACACAGTAACCAGCAAGAACAAAGGCCTGGAATGTGGAAGGGCAAGGAGAGTGAGAAGCATTAAGCCAGGAGGCAGGACTCAGAGGAGGACAAGAGAAACAGGGACTCACCAGACCAGAAGGGTCTGAGAGGTGTGGGGACTTTCTCCTGGAGGCCTTAGGAAACCAAGGTGAGCCCCCCAGGTAGCAGGGGTGGAGTATCCAGCAGCCCAGAAACCACAAAAGGAAGCCTGACCACTTGACCGAGGACACAGCAGTGAGTTCCAGTCTGTCCTCAGGAAAGCACAGCCTTTGGATCCTGAATTATTGGCTTTGTACACCATCTGCTGGCAAGATTTCTTCAGCGCAACTGATTCAATCCAGATGTTCAAACAAAATCTTTCAAAACCATCTTAACAAGGAACGATGATATTGGGTCATTTGCAGAGATGTGGGTGGACCTAGAGACTCTCATACAGAGTGAAGTAAGTCAGAAAGAGGAAAAAAAATACTGCATATTAACACATATATGTGGAATCTAGAAAAATTGTACAGATGAACCTATTTGCAGGGCAGGAATAGAGATACAGAAGTAGAGATGGACAGATGGATACGGGGGTGGGGAGGGGAGGGTGGGATGAACTGGGAGATTAGGACTGACATATATACCATGTGTCAAATAGATAGCTAGCGTGAAGCTGTTGTATAGCACAGAGAGCTCAGTTTGGTGCACTGAGATGAACTGGCATAGTGAGATGTGGGGTAGGGTAGCAGGAAGGTGCAAGAGGGAGGGATCTATGTATATATATAGGTGTTTCACTTCTTTGTACAGCAGAAACCAACACAACACTGTAAAGCATTATACTCCAATTTGAAGGAAAAAAAGTATTAATTGGCACAGGGAACGTCCATGAAGTTGCATGCTAAGTTGCTTCAGGCATGTCCAACTCTGTGCAACCCTATGGACTGTAGACTGCCAGGCTCCTCTGTCCATGGAATTCTATAAGCAAGAATACTGGGGGCACAGTCCTAAGATGGTGGAGGAATAGGACAGGAAGACCACTTTCTCCCCCACAAATTCATCGAAAGATCATTTGAACGCCGAGCGCATTTCACAAAACAACTTCTGAATGCTGGCAGAGGACACCAGGCACCCAGAAAGGCAGCCCATTCTCTTGGAAGGGAGGTAGGGCAAAATGTAAAAGATAAAAAGAGAGACAAAAGAGTTAGAGATGGAGACCCGTCCCAGGGAGGGAGTCGTGAAGGAGGAAAAGTTTTCAAACACCAGGAAACTCTCTCACCAGCAGGTTGGAGGGGAGTCTGGGAATCTTGGAGGGCAACATAACCGGGAGGAAAAAAAAAGAACCCACAAATTACGCATCTAGCCACTACTCCCAGTGAAGAGGTAGCCCAGACACTCACGTCTGCCAGCAGCAAATGGGGGCTGAACAGGGAGCCGCTGGCTGCATTGCTTAGGGTAAGGACCAGGCCTGAATGCCCTGAGGACAATCCGAGGGAGCTAACATGAGATAGCAACCCAAACTGTGGGATAGCCAGAGAGAAGAAAGGAAAAAAAAAAAAACAGAGAGAGAACTTTCCCTCAAAAAGCTCTAAGGCACAGCCTGGCCCACTCACAGAACAAAGGATAGAGCAAATACCAGAGGAGAGCTAGCCGGCTCTGGACCAGTCCCTCCCCCAACCAGAGGCAGGCGGGCAACAGCCAGAGCCGGAAGGCGAGGGGCAATCTCGGCCCCAGAGACGGCATTCTCCACCAAACTGTGAGCAGTTGCTAACAAAGTCTTCCTGGGATCCTGGACGGTTGACATCTGCCAGGAGGGTCACAGTCAGAGATCGACTCCCCAGAGGAGACACACGGCACACCTGAAACTGCACTCCTGCTACACACCCAGGAAACCAAGGGGCTGGGACCGGGGAGGTGATAAGACACACCGCCAGGCTGAAAGAGTGTGCTCGCCAAGCACCTGGTCACCTGAGCTGCTCAGACCTGGGAAGGGCACAAAATGCACTCCCAACCGAGTCTGTGCCTTTGTGGAGTACCCCAGAACCTGAACCTGAGCGGCTTAGACCTGGAAAGTGCACGCAACTCAGGGCTGACTTTAGACCGTTCCCCTGCAGAGCAACCTGGAGTCTGAGCGGTGTAGACCGGGAAAGCACACGCGCCGTGAGCGGGGGCAAACCCAGTGTGGCCCAGACACTGCGAGCGCTCCCCACACACGCCAGTGATGTTTGTTTGCAGTGCTCCTCCCTTCCCACAGCACAACGGAACAAGGGAGCCTAAAAAAGTGACCACCTCCGCCCTCTTGTGTCAGGGCGGAAATTAGACTCTGAAGAGACTTGCAAACAGAGGAAGCCAAAATAAACAAAGAAGAGGGAACCACTCTGGAAGTGACAGGTGCAACAGACTAAAACCCTGTAGTCAGTACTAACTACACTGGAAGAGGCCTATAGACCTTCAGAAAAAGTATAACCTGGAACAAGGAGCTATCTGAAACTGAACTGACCCCACACCACCCACAACAGCTCCAGAGAAATTCTTAGATATGTTTTACTATTATCATTTTGTAATTTTTTTTATTTTTTTTATTTTAAGTTCTTTATTACTCCTTTAATTTTCATTTTAATAATGTACTATTACCTTGCAAAAAAAAAGACCCTATTTTTAAAGCAAATTTCATATATATATTTTTTATAATTTTTGTGATTTTGTTTTGTTTTTTTAATATTGTATTTTTGAGAGTGTAACCTCTACTCTAGAATTTTAATTTTTGCTTCTTGGGTTTTGTTATCAACTTTGTACCTTTAAGAATTCAATCTTCACTACCCATTTTTACTTAGGAGTGTGATTACTCGCTTGATTACTCTCTCCCCCTTTTGACTCTCCTTTTTCTCCCCTGGGTCACCTCTATCTCCTCCCTCTCCCTTCTTTTCTCTCCCCAAATCTGTGAATCTTTTTGGGTGTTCTGTGCTGTGGAGAACACTTAGGGAACTGATTACTGGCTAGATCTGTGTCTCTCCTTTTGACTCCCCCTCTTCTCCTCCTGGTCACCTCTAACACAGCATTATAAACAAAATGAAAGGCAGGGAAATATTCAGCAAGTAAAGGAACATGATAAATGCTCACCAAACCAAAAAAAAAAGAGGAGGAGATAGGGAGTCTGCCTGAAAAAGAATTCAGAATAATGATAGTAAAAATGATCCAAAATCTTGAAAACAAAATGGAGTTACAAATAAATAGTCTGGAGACAAGGATTAAGAAGATGCAAGAAATGTTTAACAAAGACCTAGAAGAAATAAAGAAGAATCAATCAATAGTGAATTATGCAATAAGTGAGATCAAAAACACTCTGGAGGGAACCAACAGTAGAACAAATAACTGAGGCAGAAGACAGGATAATTGAGGTGGAAGATAGAATGGTGGAAATAAATGAAGCAGAGCGGAAAAAGAAAAAAGAGTTAAAAGAAATGAGGACAACCTTGGAGACCTCTGGGACAATGTCAAATGCCCCAACATTTGAATCATAGGAGTTCCAGAAGAAGAAGACAAAAAGAAAGGCCATGAGAAAATACTTGAGGAGTTGAAATAATAGTTGAAAACTTCCCTACAATGGGGAAGGTAATAGCCACCCAAGTCTAAGAAACCCAGAGAGTCCCAAACAGGATAAACCCAAGGCAAAACACCCCCAAAACATTTATTAATCAAATTAACAAAGATCAAACACAAAGAGCAAATACTAAAAGGGAAAAGCAACAAATAACACACAAGGGGATTCCCATAAGGATAACAGCTGATCTTTCAATAGAAACACTTCAGGCCAAAAGGGAATGGCAGGACATACTTAAAGTAATGAAAGAGAAAAACCTACAACCCAAATTACCATACCCAGCAAGGATCTCATTCAAATATGAAGGAGAAATCAAAAGCTTTACAGACAAGCAAAAGCTGAGAGAATTCAGCACCACCAAACCAGCTCTTCAACAAAAGCTAAAGGATCTTCTCTAGACAGGAAACACAGAAAGGTTTATAAACTCGAACCCAAAACAACAAAGTAAATGGCAATGGGATCATACTTATCAATAATTACCTTAAATGTAAATGGGTTGAATGCCCCAGCCAAAAGACAAAGACTGGCAGAATGGATATAAAAACAAGATCCCTATATATGCTGTCTACAAGAGACCCACCTCAAAACAAGGGACACATACAGACTGAAAGTGAAGGGCTGGAAAAAGATATTTCATGCAAATGGAGACCAAAAGAAAGCAGGAGTTGCAATACTTATATCAGATAAAATAGACTTTGAAACAAAGGTCATGAAAAGAGACAAAGAAGGATACTACATAATGATCAAAGGATCAATCCAAGAAGAAGATACAACAATTATAAATATATATGAACCCAACATAGGAGTACCACAATATGTAAGGCAAATGCTACCAAGTATGAAAGGGGAAATTAACAGTAACACAATAATAGTGGGAGACTTTAATATCCTACTCACGTCTATGGATAGATCAACAAAGCAGAAAATTAGCAAGGAAATACAAACTTTAAATGATAGAATGAACCAGTTAGACCTAATTGATAGCTATAGGACATTTCAACCCAAAACAGTAAAGTTCACCTTTTCCTCAAGTGCACACAGAACCTTCTAAATCTAGCCTTGGTAAATTCAAAAAAATTGAAATCACTCCAAACATCTTTTCTGATCACAGTGCAGTAAGACTAGATGTCAACTACTGGAAGAAAAAAAAACTATTAAAAATACAAACATATGAAAGCTAAACAACATGCTTCTGAATAACCAATAAATCACAAGAGAAATCAAAAAAGAAATCAAAATATGCATAGAAATGAATGAAAATGAAAACACAACAACCCAGAACATATGGGATTCAGTAAAAGCAGAACTAAGGGGAAGGTTCATAGCAATACAAGCTTACCTCAAGAAACAAGAGAAAAATCAAATAAGTAACCTAACTCTACACCTAAAGCACCTAGAAAAAGAAAATGTGAAGAACCTTAGGGTTAGGAGAAGGAAAGAAATCATAAAAATTAGGGCAGAAATAAATGGGAAAAAAAAAGGAGACCATAGCAAAAACCAACAAAGCTAAAAGCTGGTTCTTTGAGAAGATAAATAAAATAGACAAACCATTAGCCAGATTCATCAAGACAAAAAGAGAGAAGAATCAAATTAACAAAATTAGAAATGAAAATGGAGAAATCACAACAGACAACACAGAAATACAAAGGATCATAAGAGACTACTATCAGCAACTATATGTCAATAAAATGGACAACTTGGAAGAAATGGACAAATGCTTAGAAAAGTATAACTTTCCAAAACTGAACCAAGAAGAAATAGAAAATCTCAACAGACCCATCACAAGCACAGAAATCAAAACTGTAATCAGAAATCTTCCAACAAACAAAAGTCCAGGACCAGACAACTTCACAGCTGAATTCTACCAAAAATTTAAAGAAAAGCTAACACCTAGAGAAGAGCTAACATATTATCCTTCCAGAAAATTGCAGAGGAAGATAAACTTCCAAACTCATTCTATGAGGCCAGCATCACCCTAATACCAAAACCAGACAAAGATGCCACAAAAAAAGAAATCTACAGGCCAATATCACTGATGAACATAGATGCAAGAATCCTTAGCAAAATTCTAGCAAATAGAATCCAACAACATATTAAAAAGATCATACATCATGACTAAATGGGCTTTATCCCAGGGATGCAAGGATTCCTCAACATTTGCAAATCAATGTGATACACCACATTAACAAATTGAAGATGAAAACCATATGATTATCTCAATAGATACAGAGAACGCCTTTGACAAAATTCAACATCCATTTATGATAAAAAAATCCTCCAGAGAGCAGGCATAGAAGGAACATACCTGAACATAATAAAGCCATATATAATAAATCCACAGCAAACATTATCCCCAGTGGTGAAAATTTGAAAGCATTTCCCCTAAATTCAGGAACAAGACAAGAGAAATTAAGGAAACTATTCCATTCACCATTGCAATGAAAAGAATAATAGCCAGGACATGGAAGCAACCTAGATGTCCATCAGCAGACGAATGGATAAGAAAGCTGTGGTACATATACACATGGGAATATTACTCAGCTATTAAAAAGAATGCATTTGAATCAGTTCTAATGAGGTAGATGAAACTGGAGCCTATTATATAGTGAAGTAAGTCAGAAAGAGAAACGCCAATATATTATATTAACACATATATATGGAATTTAGTTTTCTGACTGGAAAAGGTCAGTTTTCATTCCAATCCCAAAGAAAGGCAATGCCAAAGAATGCTCAAACTACTGCACAATTGCACTCATCTCACATGCTAGTAAAGTAATGCTCAAAATTCTCCAAGCCAGGCTTCAGCAATACGTGAACTGTGAACTACCAGATGTTCGAGCTGGTTTTAGAAAAGGCAGAGGAACCAGAGATCAAATTACCAACATCCACTTGATCATTGAAAAAACAAGAGAGTTCCAGAAAAACATCTATTTCTGCTGTATTGACTATGACAAGGCCTTTGACTGTGTGTATCACAATAAACTGTGGAAAATTCTGAAAGAGATGGGAATACCAGACCACCTGACCTGCCTCTTGAGAGACCTATATGCAAGTCAGGAAGCAACAGCTAGAACTGGACATGGAACAACAGACTGGTTCCAAATAGGAAAAGGAGTACGTCAAGGCTGTATATTGTCACCCTGCTTATTTAACTTATATGCAGAGTACATCATGACAAACGCTGGGCTGGAAGAAGCACAAGCTGGAATCAAGATTGCCAGGAGAAATATCAGTAACCTCAGATATGCAGATGGCACCACCCTTATGGCAGAAAGTGAAGAGGAACTAAAAAGCCTCTTGATGAAAGTGAAAGAGGTGAGTGAAAATGTTGGCTTAAAGCTCAACATTCAGAAAACTAAGATCATGGCATCTGGTCCCATCACTTCATGGGAAATAGATGGGGAAACAGTGGAAACAGTGGCTGACTTTATTTTGGGGGGCTCCAAAATCACTGCAGATGGTGATTGCAGCCATGAAATTAAAAGACGCTTACTCCTTGGAAGGAAAGTTATGACCAACCTAGATAGCATATTAAAAAGCAGAGACATTACTTTGCCAACAAAGGTCCATCTAGTCAAGGCTATGGTTTTTCCAGTGGTCATGTATGGATGTGTTGAGTTGGACTGTGAAGAAAGCTGAGTGCTGAAAAATTGATGCTTTTTGAACTGTGGTGTTGGAGAAGACTCTTAAGAGTCCCTTGGACTGCAAGGAGATCCAACCAGTCCACCCTGAAGGAGATAAGTCCTGGGTGTTCATTGGAAGGACTGATGCTGAAGCTGAAACTCCAATACTTTGGCCACCTCATGTGAAGAGTTGACTCATTGGAAAAGACCCTGATGCTGGGAGGGATTTGGGGCAGGAAGAGAAGGGGATGACAGAGGATGGGATGGCTGGATGGCATCACCGACTTGATGGACATGAATTTGAGTGAACTCCGGGAGTTGATGATGGACAGGGAGGCCTGGCATGCTGTGATTCATGGGGTTGCAAAGAGTCAGACATGACTGAGTGACTGAACCGAACTGAACTGATGGAATTTAGAAAGATGGTAATGATGACCCTATATGCGAGATAGCAAAAGAGAATCACAGATCTAAGGAACAGACTTTTGGACTCTGTGGGAGAAAGCGAGGATGGGATGATTTGAGAGAATAGCACTGAAACATGTATATTATCATATGTGAAATAGATTGCCAGTCCAGGTTCAATGCATGAGACAGGGTGCTCAGGGCTAGTGCACTGGGATGACCCTGAGGGATGGGATGGGGAGGGAGGTGGGAGGAGGGTTCAGGATGGGGGATACACGTACACCCATGGTTGATTCATGTCAATGTATGGCAAAAATCACTACAATATTGTAAAGTAATTAGCCTCCAATTAAAATAAATAATTTTTTTTAAAAAAGAATACTGGAGTGGGTTGCCATGCCCTCCTCCAGGGGATCTTCCCAACCCAGGGATCAAACCCAGGTCTCTTATGTCTCCTGCACTGGCAGGCCATTTCTTTACCACTAGTGCCACCTGGGAAGCCCCCTTTGAAGTTATATAAGAACAAATTAGAGCAGCACTTCCTGTAGAAAGAACTTTGTTAGAATTTCATTCAGAAAGGGGAGAAGAAAGCATTCATATGAGTCATGAGTTCATATCCCAGGTCCACCACTTATTATGTGCAAAATCATTTCACTTCTCTGAGCTTTGTTTTTAACATTCATAAAATGGAAATACTACCTTATAATTGTGAGGGGAATAAAAGATCAATTGTACAAAGAGAACTACAGTGGGAGTTAGGGTGGTGTTAGAAAAACAGCATGTGACCTACAGCTATCACCTCCACCAGCTCTGTTGCCTCTGCTGGAAAGACTGGCTTCTTCCTTTAGGTTCAAGACATGAGGGAATGCACACAGTCCCACTACTGCATCCCAGGCAGGACTACACCTTGCTCTCTTTTCCTCTTTCCTACAAACCCCGGAAGGTTGGCTGCCTCCCCTCTCTGCTCTTCCACTGTCAGCCCTAGCCCTTGTGTTAGGCACTTGACATATATCCTATCTAAACCTCACAACCCCTGCACAGTGGGTACTATTACCATATTCTTTCATATAGTCAACTAGCATTCACTTAGTACTGACTATGCGTCAGACACCACACCAGACACTGAGGACATTGGGATTAACAACACAGACCTCTCTGAGTTAAAATTTTATAAACAAGGGGGCTGAGGCTCAGTAAAGTTAAGTAACTCACTCTCTGTTGCATCACTGAAGGTGGAACCCAGGCTGCCCAATTCCACTGCTTCTTGGCTCCTCCTTCCTCTCAGGCCCAAACTCAAATCAAGGCTCAGTTCTTCCCTCCAGGAGGAAAAGGTGGTTCAAAAGGAAAGTAAATGATGAATTTCAGCAAGAGTAAATATAAAGACATATACTCAGGTCTACAGAAATAAAATAAGGCAGGCAACAGTTTTGAAGGAAAAATGTCTATCTGGAAAGGAGTTGACTGTCCGCTAACTTAAGGTGAAGAAGAGCATGAGGAGGATGGATATCGTGTGTAGAAAGCTACGCAGTCTGACTTCTGACAAAAAAATACCTCCCTCATCTCCAGGTTAGTCAGACCACACAGGGAGCCCCAAGCCACACCTTAAGATGGGCACTTACCAACTACAGGAAAATAGTGACCCAAGAGAAACAGCTGAATGTTCGGGGACAAACAATGAGCACAAACAAACAAACAATACAACGATGTATTTTTGTATTGAAAAATATAAAAAGAGAATGAACCACTGCTGTACACTACACAGGTGAATCTCATAGACATCATGATTAATGAAGGAGACCAGAAACAAACCACTACCTAACATGTGATCCCATTCATATAAAATTTAAGAACAGATGGCAATAAAAGTGAGAAAAGTGGTGGCAGCCTTTGGGGTGGGTAATGGTGGAAGAGTATGGGAGAGAGGCTTCAGGGAGCTGGATGACTCTCAAAAATAATTCATTGAGCTATACACTTAATATTGCTCACTTTACTGTATGTTATCATTCAATATAAAAGTTTGTGGAAAAAAAGAGAAAGTGGTAAAGATGTTGTCAGACAAATAAAAATGTGATAATTCCTTCCCAACAGAGCCTCACAAAAATATTTCCAAACAATGTACTTTAGGAGAAAGGAAAGTGATTCTAGAAAGAAGGTCTGATATGCTGGAAGAGATGGTGAGTCAAGAACTTAGGAAATATATGGGTAAATCTAAACAAGTGTCAATTATATAAAAGAATAATAAGTACTGTATAATTTGTGGGGTTAACATAATAATACAAAATGGATTTAAAATCCCAAACAAAATTAGAAGTAAGAGGAATTAGCTTGATTAATGTTAGAATAAACTAAGATTTAGGAGGAGAGATAAGTAAGTAATTTTTGGCTTTGCTATATTAATAAAATAAGTAAGCCACTAATAACAAGGATTTGTGCTTCTCTTGGGCTTCCCCAGTGGTTCAGCAATAAAGAACACGCCTGCTGATGCAGGAGACTCGGATTCGAGCCCCAGGTCAAGAAGATCCCCTGAAGGAGGGTATGGCAACTCACTCCAGTATTCTTGCCTGGAGAATACCATGTACAGAGGAACCTGGCGGTCTACAGCCCATAGGGTCGCAAAGAGTCAGACACGACTGAAGCAAGTGAGCATCCATGTTTCAGTTACACAGTCAACCCTCCCTCTCCATGAATGTAAAATCCACAAATATAAAGCCTGACTTAAGGGACTTGGGATTCATGGATTTTGTTTTCCATAGATGTCCTGGAACCAATCCTTTGCAGATACCAAGGGATGATTGTATAACCAAAACTGATCAAGAGCTGTTAGCAGAAGGCAGATGCTTCTCAAACCAGAGCCTGTCTGTAAAAAAGGAGCCAGATCCTAAAGAAGTCTGCACAACAGTTTTGTTAAAACACAAAATTTAACTGAGTAAATTTGAAGATCTAATTGGGTTTACTAAATGACTCATGAATCAGGCAATGTCTCATCTGGCAAACAAATCGGTGCTCCAGGGAGATACATATAACAGGCTTTTGGAACAAGGAAGTCATCAGTAAAAAAAAAAAAAAAAAAAAAAAATGAAAGTTCACTGGAGGAAAGTAAAAGTTCAGGTGAAAACAGCTTCTCATTGACTGAGCTGCAGTGTTTTCATTGGCTGCACTTGTTGCTGGGCAAGAAAGAAGACTTCCTTCCTCCTACTGGAGAAGTAAAGTAGTTGCACTTCCTGCTTGGGAGTGCAAGATACCACTCTTCCCGTTGAGGTGAGTAAGTGACATCTTCCTGTTGGGGTAAGTGAAATCTTCCTGTTTGGAATAATTGACAATAAGTCAGTGATGGGGTATGAGAGCTCTCTCTACAGACCTTCCCAACTCCAAGTTTAGTTGAGGTTTCTTTTATTAATTTTCACAAAGTATAGTAGCATATCTCCCAATTCTTCCCCCAAAGGGACTTCCAGCCATTTATCAGAGTAGCTGCACATTGGAGCAAGTGAAACACTCAGACCTTCACTGTGCAATACAAGTTGTGAGGTACACAAGTATGCAAGTTGTGAGGTGATACTGAGACCAGGGCCCCCAAATGCCAGGCAGAATGACAGAGATCACTGCCATTCTCTAAGACTGAGAGGTACACACATCCCCTTTTTAATTCACTGATATAATCCCTGCAAAACCAGATGGATGATAGAGGGTGATGATAGACTAATATAAACGTAACTACAGACAGCCACATTTACAGCTTCAATGCCAGATACAGTATCTTTATTAGAACAGATGAACACAGCCTCTGCATCTACTGATCTGGCCTCATCAGGATGATCAAATTTCCTCCCATTCACCTGGAATGAACAGCAGCGTGCATTTACAGTCTTGTTCCTCAGCTGTATTAACTCTCCTGCTCTGTCACAATATAACCTAAAGGGATCTTGATCTGGATCAAGATTGGTCCATTATATTGATGACATCACATTAATTGGACACAGAGACTAGGAAGTGACAAGCACCCTGAGTATCCTGGAAATAAGCATTCATACCAGGGAGTGGGGGATAAACCCTAACAAAGGTTGGGGGACCTGCTTAGCCAGTGACGTTTTCAGGGGTCCATGGTCTGGAATAGACCAAACATCCTCTCCAAAATAAAGGACAAGTTACTATAACTTGTGCCACTTGTTACCAAGAAAGAAACACAACACTTGTTTCAGGTTTTGGAGATAGCATATATTGTACTGGGAATACTGCCTGAACCCCTTGCAGGTAACATGGAAGGCTGCCAGTTTTGAGAGGGTCAAGAGCAAGAAGGAACTTTGCAGTGGATTCAGACTGCATTACAAGCTTGGGCATATGGTCTGGCAGATCCAGTGATGCCAGAGCATCTGTGGTAGTTAAGGACACCCATGGAGTCTGTGACAAGACCATGAATGAGAGTTGCAGCCCAGACCCCTAAGGTTCTGGAGCCAAGCCATGCTGTCTATAGCAGATAACTATGTGCCATTCAAAAAACAGCTTCTGGCTCAGTACTGGTCCCTGTGGGAAACTGAATGTCTGACCACAGAACATCATAAACTGGGGTGATTGTCAGACCCACCAAATCATAAACTGAGACAGGCACAATTGCAATCTGTCATCCAATGAAAATAATACATTTGGAATCAGGCTTAAACAGGTATGGAGGAAACAAAATTGTACAAACAGGTGGTCCAGGTCCCACACCCTACCTTTCTTGCACCAATGCCTTACCCTCAGTCCAAATCAGTGGCCCCTTAGGGACTTCTCTACAACAAGTTAACAGGAGGAAAAAAATAAAAGCCTGATTATAGGTCAGCACAACATGTTAGTGTAAACTAAAAATGGACTGCTGCTACACAGAATGGCCCTGAAAAAGAGTGGTGAGGGAAAACCCTCCCAGTGGGCAGTGTTTAAAGTACAATCAGGGGGCTTCCCTGGTGGCTCAGTGGTAAAGAACCTGCCTGCCTTCCCTGATCCAGGAAGATCTCACATGCCACAGAGCAACTAAACCCAAATGCCACAACTATTGAGCCTGTGCTCTAGAATCCACAAGCTGCAACTACTGAAGCCTCACCCTAGAGCCTGTGCTTCACAACAAGAGAAGCCACTGCAATGAGAAGCCCATGCACTGCCACTAGAGAGTAGCCCTTGCTCACCACACCTAGAAAAAAAGCTGTCACAGCAGTAAAGATTCAGCACAGCCAATAAATAAATAAATAAAATTATAAAAAAATAAAAATTAAGTACAATGGATCATCTCCTTCATGTGGAGGAAGAGATAGCCTGAGCTAAGGATACACACAGACTTTCAGATAACAACAAATGGTTTGGCTGCTTGGTCAAGGACTTGGAATGATCAAGACTAGAAGACTAGAAACAAAGATGTATGAGGGTGAGCTGTGTGGATGGAGTCTGTAAATGGACACACAGAGTGTGAATCTTTCTGCCCCACATCGATGCTCTCCAGAAAGGATGAATGGCAGAAGAAGAAACACTGAATAAGCAGATGGATATGATGACTTTTCCAGTGAATGCCAGTGCACTCTGTCCTCAATGACCTCAATCTCTGCAAAGGGTTTCATGAAGGAATAAGTTAGTCATGGTGGCCTGACATGATGAGCTGCCTCTCCCCAAGGCTGGTCTAGCTGGTCTAGCTAACACTTTTGCTAAATGCCTGACCATCAGCAGTACAGAACAATGCTGATATGGTACCCTGATATGGTACCCCTCAAGGACATACATAGCCATTGGTTGTCAAGTTCATTACCTTAAATTACCTTAAATCTCTTCTACCCTGGAGGAGATGACAATTCATCTTTACTAGAAATGATATATATTCTGATTATAGGTTTGCCTTTAAATTGGCCAGCACCATTATTTGCAAGCCACAGATGGTCTGCTTCTGGAGGGACCAAACCTAAGGCAGTCAACAAATCAAGAAGTTGGTCTTTGAAAATTCTAATAAAATACAAAAAGTTCTGGCAAGATTGGACCAATAAAGGAGGAAGAACAAATAAGTGATAACTACAAATTTAAAAGAAAACTATGGATGCTGATGAGATTTGAAAGGACTGAGATAAATAACAGTAGAAGAAAGAAGAACTCTTCCTTAAAGAGAATGCAACCAATAAATGAAGAAGAAATGAAGGTGCGAGAAAAATTACTACTTTGCAACCATCATTGTAATGAGTGATGCAGGCAAGTGTCAACAATGAATGCTGCAACTCATGTGTGAAAGTTTGATGAGAAATAGAATAGTTCCACCATTTCAAATTACTTCCCACAAATTACTTATCTAATACAGAAAGTAAAATAGCAACTTTACAGTGGAGAAAACTGTTGGACATCACCTTAACCAAGTGCTCAAAGTTGACATAACAAATCATCATCAATTGACTTTTAATATTATGCACTGATAAGCAAACAGTATTTTGTAGTGCTCCTTCAAAGAAATGCATTTCTCGAATCTAACCATGAGGAGTATTACTTTGCTAGTGTGTGAGATGAGTGCAATTGTGTGGTAGTTTGAACATTCTTTGGCATTGCCTTTCTTTGGGATTGGAATAAAAACTGACCTTTTCCAGTCCTGTGGCCACTGCTGAGTTTTCCAAATTTGCTGGCATATTGACTGCAGCACTTTCACAGCATTATCTTTTAGGCTTTGAAATAGCTCAGCTGTAATTCCATCACCTTCACTAACTTTCTTCATGGTGGGCTGCCATCTATGGGGTCGCACAGAGTCAGACACAACTGAAGTAACTTAGCAGCAGCAGTGATGCTTTCTAAGGCCCACTTGACTTCACATTCCAGGATGTCTGGCTCTAGGTGAGTGATCACAGCATCATGGTTATCTGGGTCATGAAGATCTTTTTTGTATAGTTCTTCTGTGTATTCTTGCCACCTCTTCTTAATATCTTCTGCTTCCGTTAGGTCCATACTGTTTCTGTCCTTTATTTTGCCCATTTTTGCATGAAATGTTCCCTTGGTATTTCTAATTTTCCTGAAGAGATATCTGGTTTTTCCCATTCTATTGTTTTCCTCTGTTTCTCTGAATTGATCACTCAGGAAGGCTTTCTTGTTTCTCCTTGCTGTTCTTTGAAACTCTGCATTCAGATGGATATACCATTCGTTTTCTCCTTTGCCTTTAGCTTCTCTTTTCTCAGCTATTTATAAGGCCTCTTCAGACAACCATTTTGTCTTTTTGCATGCCTTTTTCTTGGGGATCATTTTGATCACTGTCTCCTGTACATGTCATGAACCTCAGCCATAGTTCTTCAGGCACTCTGTCTGTCAGATCTAATCCTTTGAATCTATTTGTCACTTCTACTGTATAAAAGTAAGGGATTTGATTTAGGTTATACCTGAATGGTCTAGTGGTTTTCCCTACTTTCTTCAATTTAAGTCTGAATTTGGTAATAAAGAGTTCGTGATCTGAGCCACCGTCAGCTCCTGGTCTTGCTTTTGCTGACTGTATAGAGCTTCTACATCTTCAGCTGTAGAGCATATAATCAACCTGATTTTAGTATTGACCATCTGGTGATGTCCATGTGTAGAGTCACCTCTTATGTTGTTGGAAGAGGGTGTTTGCTATGACCAGTGCATTCTCTTGGCAAAACTCTGTTAGCCTTTGCCCTGCTTCATTTTGCACTCCAAGGCCAAATTTTCCTGTTACTCCAGGTATCTCTTGACTTCCTACTTTTGCATTCCAGTCCCCTATAATGTAAAGGACATCTTTTGGGGGTGTTAGTTCTAGAAGGTCTTGTAGGTCTTCATAGAACTGTTCAACTTCAGCTTCTTCAGCCTTATTGGTTGGGGCATAGACTTAGATTACTGTAATATTGAATGGTTTGCTTTGGAAATGAACAGAGATCATTCTGTTGTTTTTGAGATTCCACCCAAGTACTGCATTTCAGACTCTTTTGTTGACTATGAGGGCTATTTCATTTCTTCTAAGGAATTCTTGCTCACAATAGTAGATACAATGGTCATCTGAGTTCAATTCATCCATTCCAGTCCATTTTAGTTTACTGATTCCTAAATGGTCAATGTTCACTCTTTCCATCTCCTGTTTGACCACTTTCAGCTTACCTTGATTCATGGACCAGGTTCCTATTCAATATCGTTCTTTGCAGCATCAGACTTTACTTCCATCACCTGTCACAGCCACAACTGGGCAATGTTTTGCTTTGGCTCCATCTCTTCATTCTTTCTGGAGTTATTTCTCCACTCTTCTCCAGTAGCATATTGGGCACCTACAGAGCTGGGGAGTTCATCTTTCAATGTCATATCTTTTTGCCTTTTCATACTGTTCATGGGGTTCTCAAGGCAAGACTGCTGAAGTGGTTTGCCATTCCCTTCTCCAGTGGACTACGCTTTGTCAGAACTCCCCACCATGACCCGCCTGTTTTGGGTGGCCCTCCATGGCATGGCTCATAATTTCATTGAGCTAGACAAAGCTGTGGTCCATGTGATCAGTTTGATTAGTTTTCTGTGACCGTGGTTTTCATTCTGTCTGCCCTCTGATGGATGAGGATAAGAGGCTTATAGAAGCTTCCTGATGGGAAAGACTGACTGTGGGGGAAACTGGGTCTTGTTCTGATGGACGGGGCCATTCTCAGTAAATCTTTAATCCAGTTTTCTGTTGATGGCTGGGGCTGTGTTCCCTCCCTGTTGTTTGACCTGAGACCAAACTATCGTGGAGGTAATGAAGATAACGGTGACCTCCATCAAAAGGTCCCATTCATGCACGGCTGCACTCAGGGCTCCTGACCCTGCAGCAGGCCACTGCTGACCGACACCTCCACCAGAGGGAAATTGCTGGACACGCACAGGCAAGTCTGGGTCAGTCTCTTGTGGGGTCACTGCTCCTTTCTCCTGGGTCCTGGCACGCACAACATTTGGTTTGTGCCCTCCAAGAGTCTGTTTCCCCAGTCCTGTGTAAGTTCTGACGGCTCTATGGTGGGGTTAATGGTGACCTCCTCCAAGAGGGCTTATGCCACACCCAGGTCTGCTGCACCCAAAGCCCCTGCCCCTGCAGCAGGCCACTGCTGACCCATACCTCCACAGGAAACACTCAAACACTCAAAGGCAGGTCTGACTCAGTCCCTATGGGGTCTCCTGGTGTGCACAAGGTTTTGTTTGAGCCCTCCGAGCATCTCTGGCAGATATGGGATTTGATTCTAAACACAATTTTGCCCCTCCTACCATCTTGCTGAGGCTTCTCCTTTGCCCTTGGATGTGGGGTATCCTTTTTCGGTGGGATCCAACATTTTCCTGTTGATGGTTGTTTAGCAGTGAGTTGTAATTTTGGAGTTCTCACAGAAGAACAAGAGTGCATGTCCTTCTACTCCACCATCTTGATAGTCCATGGGGTCACAAACAGTCAGACTTTGAATGACTTTCACTTTCATTACCAGACAGTTAAGAATCTGTCTGCAATGCAGGAGACCAAGTTCAATCCCTGGGTCAGGAAGACTCCCTGAAGTAAGTAATGGCAACCCACTCCAGTGTTCTTGCCTGGAAAACTGCATGGATAGTGTAGCCTGGCAGGCTTTAGTCCATGGGGTTGCAAAGAGTAGGTCATGACTGAAGGACTAACACACACACTATTATTATGACGGTGCGGGCTAGTCATGGGCCTTATGGCTATGCTTCTTAAACGTCTTTTTCTGTTAGAAGAACACACTATTGTATTTACAGATTAAATGATATGATGCCTAGGGATTATTTTCAAATACTCAAAAAAATTTTTTAACGTAGAAGAGATGGTACAAGAATGGTAGGAAACTGATCATTGTTGAATTTGGGTGATAAGTCATAGTATTCATTATAATATTCTCTCTATTTTTGTGTATGTTCTGTAATAAAGAGTTAAACATATTATCACCTTAATAGTTGCAGAAAAAGCTCATTTGATACATTCATCACCCATTCATAATTGGTTTCTTAGCAAACTAGGAATAGAAAGGAATTTCTTTAAGCCTACCTATCAAAACGGACAACACACACTATGGTTAATAATGAAAAACATTTTGGGACTTCCCTGGTAGTCCAGTGGCTAAGACTCTGTGCTCGCAATGTCCCAGGTCTCAGTTCAATATCTGTTCATGGAACTAGATTCCACATGCCACAACTGGGAGTTTGAATGCCACAACTAAAAAAGATCCTGTATGCCGAAACTAAGACCCAGCATGACTAATGAAAGAAATATTTTGTGAAAAATAATGAAACAAACAAAAAATCAGAAATAAAATAAGGATACTCTTACTATTACCATATCTCAGTAACATCAAATCAGAGAGCCTGATCAGTACAGTAATTCATGAAAAAAAATTGAGATATAAGAAATGGAAAGGAATGAATAACAACTAAATGCAATGATTCTCTACCTAGAAAAACCCAAAGTGATAATAAACAAATTATTAGAATAATTTTCAGACTATCTAAGATTAGCAAGGGAATGGTAAAGAAAACAAATGGTGTTTACCCTCAGTAGGGAGAGAGAGGTTTCAACAGGATAGAACACAGGTGACTTTCAGAAGCATTGGTATTGTTCTCAAGATAAATGGTGGAGACAAGGCTGTTTATTTTATTATTCTACATAACTTATCATGGGCATGTGGTTTTGTTTGTATGAAAAAATGTATAATAAAAATTACAAGTAAATAAAAAATAATGTCTTCACTATTGCTGGAATTCCTAAAGCATAAAACATATGGCCATGTCTGTCAGGGTGTTGTAGAGATAATTCTTGCTTTGGGAAAATCACAATAACTTGCTCTTTTTATTTGTTTATTTATCTGGCTGTGCCAGTCTTAGTTGGCAGCATGCAGCATTTGGCTCTTTAGTGGCAACATGTGGGATCTATTTCCCTGAGCAGGGATCAAACCTAGGGCCCCTGCATTGGAGTGTGGAGTCTTAGCCACTGAAGCATGAGGAAAGTAACTTGCTCTTGAAAGTCCATTGCCATTTTCAAATTTTCTCTGATAGTCATTATATCATTCACTTAATGCCATGTGGCACTGTAAACTTAGGGTTGCCCATGCCAACAGTGCAGAAATAGCCAAAGTAAAACCAAATAACACAAAAGTAGTAATTAGTTTTTAAAAATTATCGTACATCATCAAAAAGACAGTTTGTGAACTGGGAGCACTCAACCCCAACCTGGAATGAGGCTCTTGGAGTACACTGTCAAAAAATAGCTCATATAGTCAGAAGGCAGTGTCTCTGCAATAACTGGTAATTAGGCTAAATTAATGACTAAACTGGTTTTGTCTCCTCAGGGGAACTTCAAGACTGGTCTCCATTTTCTTCTGATTTTAACTGAAAACATGTACCAAAATTCTGGAAATAAAAAAAAAAAAAAAAGTTGTAATGTATACAACTATTTTGAAACACGGCATGGATCAACAATGTGAAGGACAAACAAAAAACCCCCGTCTGTAGGCTGTGATGGCCTCTGTCTAGACGCATAGTCTTGGACGTAGCCTTGAACAAGTAGGGTCATTCCCTTTTTGATGGGGCCTGAGTTCTCCGGTACACCCCACAGCTCCCCACTTTTCTCACACTCTGCCATCTTCATTCTTCTACACTTCCCTGCCTGGCCCAGTAGGTAGCTGAGTTTGCAAACCTATCTTCCAGAAAGACAGGCATTTGTGGGAATCTACCTGTATTTCTCTGAATTCACCGCCAGAGGGCAGGCATAGAAAATAAGAGGCGAAATCCATAGCTTTTGCTACTACTACTTTCAGGGAAAGGAATCTAATTTTCACCATGAAAATGTTACATGTTTATCTGAACTGAGAATTACTCTGCAAACAAAAGGTATGAGGCTTGGAATGCTCATGTCTCGCTAGAGCTGATCAAAATGAGTGGTCACAATTTGAGTGTGGTCTCTCAATACAAATGCTGCCCTGAGGATCACAGCTCGGCTCTTTACAAGCGTGTGTCTCAGAACAACCAGAAACGTGGCTGATTTCAGAAATTCTTACAAATGAGTGAATGTTTCAGTAAGCGTCCATCACACATTTCTGCTGAACACTTCTCTTGAAAATCTCTCCAGATCGTCTCTCCTCAGATAGGAAATGAGGAGTGACTCTATACAGGGCAAGGAGGGGACAAGTTCCCCTCTGTCACAGTGAGAAATCTACACAGGATATGGTGTGTGGTAAATACTTAGAAACCAGTTCTCAAAGCATGGCTGATTCATGCTGGTGTATGGCAGAAACCAACACAATATTGTAATGCAATTACCCTCCAATTAAAAATAAAGGAAAACAAAAAGGGGGGACTTCCCTAGTAGTCCAGTGTCTAAGGCTCTGTGTTCCCAGTGCAGGGGGCTCAGGTTCAACCCTTGCTCAGGGAACTAGATCCTAGTCTTAGTTGCAACAAAGAGTGCCAGTGCTGAAACTAAAAGAAACTGCATGTCACAATGAAGACTGAAGATCCCACATGTGACAACTAAGATCCAGTACAGCCAAATAAATAGGTATAAAACAAAATAATAATAAGCTCCAAACTGTTTCATGGCATTTGCCATTTCCATGATGTAAATACTCCTACCATAGCCAACTTCAAGCTACCGACGTCGTGACACTGAACACAGAGTTGGAGACAGACACACAATGAATGGGCTCTGAGCTGCCAGAAGTCAGCTTTACCACACCACTGATTCCCACCCACCCTTCAACACCATTTCAAAGTTAAATCAACTGTGGAAGCAAGCCCATCCTAATATTTGGAGGGTTTAGGGCAAGGATACAAATGGAGGCCCACAGATTATACGTCTAAATATGTAAGTTATAAGTCAAACTAACAAACCATTCGTTAAAATATTGCCTATCCTGCTGCCATGACAAATATGCCTTCATAATTACCAATTCAGGTTTAAATTTAGAATTCTATGCCTAACACAGGCAGAGAGAAGAAGCCATTTCGGGACCTCCCTGGTGGTCCAATGGCCAAGACTCCATGCGCCCATTGCAGGCAGCCCAGGTTTGATCCCTGGTCAGGGAACCAGGCCGTAACATGCTGTAACTAAGAGTTCACATGCCACAAAGAATATCGAAGACCCAGCATGCCGCAACTAAGAGCTGGTGCAGCCAAGTAAATAAATATTTTAAAAAGAAAAAGCCGTCCCTGGCCCTCTGTCTCAGGCCCAGCCCTTGCTCCTGCTCACCCTCAGCACACACAGCCCTAGTCCATGAGTCCAAGCTCCCCTGCACCCTGGGCAAACAGCGGACCCTAAGTCATCCCTTGCCCCAAGTATGAGCACATTGGCAGTGTGGTCTCTGTACAGGAGAATGGGCCCAGGGTAACGTGGTCTTGAAGTCACACAGGCAGGGAGTTATAGGGCCCCAAGCACCTGAAGCATGGAGGTGAGTCTCTAAGTGGGCATGTCTCCACTGCCATGTAGATTCTTCACCCCATGTGGAGGGCAAGGCCAGATCAGGGCCAAAGCTGGCCCTTTCCAGGAGGGGACTCAGAGCAGGGAGCCATCTCTGAGAGTGATTACTGTAGAGAAGTCCCTTCAGCCACCCAGGTCTTCTGACGATCTTCAGTATTTAATCTCCCGACCTTGCAGGGCTCTTGAAATTTCAGTCACTCAGGTAGAGTGCTTGAGTACTTACAGTTGGCTGGGACTGAGCTGTATGATAAAGGAAAGAAAAGATCTTTCTGACCCAATACTTCCCAAAGGATAGTTCATTACATTGGGTCTTCACTCACGGTTTAGGGCAGGGTCAGCAAACCGGGACCTGAGGGCCTATTCTGCCTGTTTTTGTACGGCCCTTGAGTTTAGAATGGATTTTACATTCTGAAAGAGTTAAGAAAAAATCCAAAGATGAATATTTCATGACATGGGAAAATTATGATAGTCTAATTTGTATCCATAAATAAACTTTTATGGGAATATAGCGCTGCCCTTTTGTTTACACATTGTCTGTGGCTATTTTCACTCTACAACAGCAGAATTGAAGACTTGCATCATAGACTATGACCACATGACCTAAATTGTTTATTTTTGTAAGTAAAAAGGTTGCCAACCCCTGTTTTATTTGTTTGTTTTTTGGGGCCACACCACGCAGCGTGCAGAACTTCCCTGCCCAGGGATCGAACCCATGCTCCCTACATTAGAAGGGTGGATTCTTTACCACTGGACCACCACAAAAGTACTGTGAACCCCTGCTTCAGAGTTAAGTTTCTATACTACATTTCTCCAGAGAAGATGGGTGATATGGAGGATTAAGGGATATGAACCCCTGAGAAGGAAGGGCAAGAAGGGGACAAGCAAAAGACCGGAAGTTCTGACTGGGCAAACTGCAGAAACTTGCCCTCTTTCTGTAGAAAAGAGAAGTTATACGAAGGCAGTAAGGGCCTGCAGGGGGGACACTTGAGAACAAAGAGGAAGGAGAAGTGGGCATGTTACCCTCTAACTTCATCAACACTGAAGCCAGACTTTGCCTTGTTTTTTCCCATTAATCTCATTTATAAGCTTTGCTTAACTGGAATATTAAATCTTAACAGTGGTTCCTCATCTGTGTGATAATCTTTGTGGTTGAAAATGGCACTGGGGGCTCATCATTAAAACATCTATGTCACGGTCTTTGTAGACCGGGACCTCGGGACTGGAGTCGATGAGAAGAGGGACGCAGGGGACCCAAGTCTCGAGTGAAACAAAGGTGCTTTATTTTTATATATCTTCATACAAGGCAGCTTTAGGCAGTAAAAAAAAGTTGAACGAAAACAAAGCCAAGCAAATAACAATCTTCAAAGGGCCAGAAAGCATTCAATATCTTGACTAGGAGGGCATAACTGAATAGATTACATTTAAGTAAGGTCACTGAAGGGAGTCATTGAAGGGAGTCACTGAAAGGAATCCAAGCAGGTGCCCTCTCTCATGATCTCAGTCCTGAGAACTGCGTGTAGCTCTGTTCGCTCCTGTTTTCCAGGAACTGATAAGGAATAGAGAATCCTTGAGAAACAGCACACAAAAGAAAAGAATAACACATTGGATCCTTTAAAGCTGAACATCCCCCGACACATCTAGAGAAGTTCTGTCTCCTAGACATAAGAAGCCAGGTAATAATCTATGGGGAAAAGAAACTGAAAAAAAATAGATATATATGTGCGTAATCGAATCTCTTAGCTGTACTAACACAATATCATAAATCAGCTATACTTCAATTAAAAACAAACAAATAAGAAGGGTAGACACACTTTAAAATAATAATATAAGCCAGAATATAATCTTTAATTTTCTAGCAGCCTCATTTTAAAAAGTAAAAAGAACTGGTAATATTAATAAACTCCCTTACTTGATGCAATGTATCTATCATATTATCAATTCAACATGTAATCATGTAAAATTATTAATGAATTATCAAATATTCTCAACACACTGAAATATTTTCTAATAACTGAGTCAAGTTTCAGCTTTTCAAGGTACACTGAAATTGAATAAAATTAAAACTCAGTTCCTCGGGTACACTAGTCACATCTTAAGTGCTTAATAGTCTCATATGGCTAGTAACACTGTCCTGAATAGTGTAACTCTACACAAATCCCTAACACCGAACTGCCGTATTATCCTCTGTGATTGGTTTCTATCAACTCTGGGCAACATTAAATATTTACAGAGCACTTATTCTCTCCCTTTAAGCTTTCTGGATGACAGGAAACTGATACGGTTAATTTCTCTGTGTTGACTGCCTTCTTTGCTCTTCTGGCGCTGCAAAATATTCCAGGCTCATCTCGAATTTTCCCTGCAGCCTCGTCTTGCTAAAGATCATTTTGGCCAGGTCATCCCCTCTTTTACAACCCTCAGTGACTTTCAGAGAATAAAATCCTTACTGTGGTTTCAAGGCTATTTTTTTTTTCCCTCAAGCCTCAATCCCTGATGCTCTCCACCCTTGCTCACCTGTACTCTAGTTACATGGAGTTCTGACAATTTCTAGGACATGCCCAGCTATTTCAAACTCGGGGCCTTTGCATGGCTGTCTCTGTCATTCTTCATCTTTCACATCATGTCACCTCCACAGAAAGGATTCTTTAAACTCTGTACCTAAAAGAGCTCCTGTCCTAAAGTTACTTCTCTTGTCACCACTGGCCCACTTCACCTCAGTACTTGGTGTCATCTCTGTTACGTTTGCTTTAAAGCATATATTAACATATGGTCAATTCTTTTTATTTTTGACATTTTAAATAAGATTTAAATCAATACAAATGCAACAATTATAAATGCAGACTGACAAAGGAAAGTTGAATTGGGCATCAAAACTGACAGGGTTGCACTGGTGACATGCTTTCCAACCCTTAAACAACCCTCACAAAGTTCCAAACAAAACTGAGTCCTTTTTTCTTTGATTTACACACATTAGTTGCACCCCTGGAAAATTCAGTGTTTGCTAAAATTGAACAGAAAATACTTTTGCATTTACATATAGAACAGGATTAGGTTTTTGGCTCAGAGCATTATAAACAAGTTTTTCACCTACTTGAAGGTCAAGTGGGGCACTTGAGAGTCACATGCCATCTGCAATAGTTTTTCACTGAGCTTGGCAGTATGCTAAAGCATCCCTGATCTAATGCTGACCTTGCCAGAAGATTCCCCAATCACTGTATCAATCAGATGTGTCCGCATTTGATTGAGATTTCCAAAGCATTTCAATTTCTAAAACCCATTTGTTTCAGATTTCTAGAACATTTCCTGGGCCGGTGAGGGGCATTGTTTTCTAAGAAGCCATGACATAAGACTGAGACCCATAGGTAGGGTAAGCAAAGAGACCTTGGGATAGGGCCTTTTGTGTGTAGTCACCCCACCTCATCATAACAACTACTGCAATATTAGAAATGGGCTGTAACTGCCGGGAAGGCATTCTGTTATCAGGAAGGTAACAGAGCACCCAAGGCTCCCTCTGCTAACTCCTACTCTCTCAGCTCGACACCATTCTGCGGACCTGTTCCCAGGAAACAGGTGAGCAAGACAAATGTCTGCCCAAGCAGAGGGAGCCACACTTGGGAAGTCATATTAGGGGACACCTCCTCCAGATACCCTTCAGGCACTGCCCTCCTTTGTCACCACCTTACGAGGAGGCAGGAAGAGTCCAGGAGACAGACTGGGGACAAGTTCCAGAACACAACACACTTTAACAGACAAACAAGCTGCATATCCAGTGGTCAGCCCCACCTCTCTGTCACCAAGCCCTAAGGCCTGAGCAACTTCTTCAGAGATTAGAAAAGTGCTCTTGGCTTCCTGAGGATTCCACCAGTTGAAAGTGTCTTTCCTTGGGGAAGGATTCTCCTAGCCCAATATCTGTTTAAAAAGTGTGACCTGACTTTCCTACACTTTTGGTAGGAATGTAAATTAGTACGAAGTTCCTTAAAAAACTAAAAATAGAGCTACCATATGCTCCACTCCTGGGCATATATCTGGAAAAAAACATAATTTTAAAAGATACATGCACCCCAACATTCACAGTGGCACTATTTACAATAGCCAAGACATGGAAGCAACCTAACTGTCCATTAACAGATGAATGGATAAAAAAGATGTGGTACCTACATACAACGGAATACCAAAGTGGTTCATACATACAATGGAATACTAAAATCAGCCATGGGGAAAAAAAAAAGAAATAATGCCATTTGCAGGAACATAGATGGACCTAGAGATTATCATACTAAGTGAAGACAGTCAGACAGAGAAAGACAAATATCACATGATATCACTCATATGTGAAATCTAATTTTTTAAGTGATATAAATAAACTTATTCACAAAACAGAGTCACAGATTTTGAAAACAAACTTGGCAAAGAGGAAAGTGGCAGGGAGGGACAAATTAGGAGGTTGGGATTAAAATACATACACTACTATACATGAAATAGACAATCAACAAGGACCTACTGTATAGCACAGGGAAGTCTACTCAATATTCTGTAACAACCTATATGGGAAAGAAAACTGGAAAAAGAATAAACACATGTGTGTGTTTAACTGAATCACTATGCTGTACACCCAAAGCTAACACAGCATTGTAAATCAACTCTACTACAATAAAATTATTTTTAAAAAAGTACACAGAAATACAGAATTACAGAACAAACTTTTGAACTCTGTGGGAGAAGGTGAGGGTGGGATGCTTCAAAAGAACAGCATGTATACTATCTATGGTGAAACAGATCACCAGCCCAGGTGGGATGCATGAGACAAGTAAAAAAATAAATTAATTAATTAATTAAAAAAAAATAAATAAAATCTATTAACCACTAAAAAAAAAAAAAAAGTGTGACCTTGGAGAAGGAAAAGGCTACCCACTCCAATATTCTTGCCTGGAAAATCCCATGGACAGAGGAGCCTGGTGGGCTACAGTCCATGGGGTCCCTGAGCCGGACTTGACTTAGTGACTAAGCACGGCATAGTGCAACCCAGGACAATTGAGAAAGCCAATTTCTCCCCCCTTTTCTGGAACTTTTGGGTACTTGCTACTTTGATAGGTGTGGTTTCATTAATTTTTTTTTTTTTTTTTTTGGCTCTGCCACGTGGCTTGCAGTATCTTAGTTCCCCAACCAGGGATTAAACCCAGGCCACTGAAGTGAAAGTACCAAGTCCTAACCACTGGACAACCAGGGGATTCTGTTATTAATTTTTGAATATGAATGAGTATAAGCATCTCTTCCTGTGTTTAAGAAGTATTTGTCTTTGTTGTGAACTTTCGGTTCATACTATTTGCTCATTTTTCTTTTTATTTATTTATTTATTTATTTATTTATTTTATTAGTTGGAGGCTAATTACTTCACAACATTTCAGTGGGTTTTGTCATACATTGACATGAATCAGCCATAGAGTTACACGTATTCCCCATCCCGATCCCCCCCCACCTCCCTCTCCACCCGATTCCTCTGGGTCTTCCCAGTGCACCAGGCCCGAGCACTTGCCTCATGCATCCCACCTGGGCTGGTGATCTGTTTCTATTTGCTCATTTTTCAATAGCATTGTAGACCTCTTGATTTGTAGGAACTCTTTATATATTAAAAATTGCTTTATGTCTGTTGCATGATTTGCACATCTTTTCTTTAGGTTGTCCTTTGTCTTTTGACTTTGTTTCTGGTCTCTTCCCCATGTATGTATGTTTTTCTGTATTATGGTAAAATATACATAAAATAAAACATACCATTTTTAAGTGTAAAAAAATAAAAATAATAAAAAAAAATAATAAAAAGTGTGACCTGATTCACTTAAACAGTCACATTGTCTCACCAGTGAACCTTTTGCAGGGAAGGCAAAAGCATACAGCTTTATAGAGCGCCTAGTCTGTGCCAGACCTTGTCCCAGGTGCTCCACACAGGTCACCTCGTGCAATCCTCCCGGTACATCACACACAGCAGGCATTAAGACCACTGTTCCAAGATGAGGAACCTGAGGCTCAGAGAGGCCAGGCAACTTGACCAGTATCACACAACTCTTAAGTGGCCTACCAGCCTACCCCCAAGTAGACTACCTGACCCTAACAACAATGTCACGATGGCTTGAGGGGTGAAGGTGTGACCTGTGTGAGGACTTTGAGGGCAGGAGTCTCCTTGACCGGGAAGAGGAATCAGCCAGTCTAGGACAGAGGTGCAGGCTGGGGTCTGGCTCAGGTGCCGGTCAGTGAAACACAGATGATACCTTCCTCCAGGAGGTCTGTGAGCCTTAAAAGAATGGATATCTGGCACAGACGAGAGGCTCGTTCCCATGCCTTCCCTGCTCTGCAGTCCTGATGTAACTGTGCTCTGTTGTCCACGGACAGGTGTTTGCCAGCCTTTGCCCACAGTTGGTGCCTCTGGGAATCAATCATGCACCCAGCAGGAGACAGACAGAGCACTCAAACCTTTTAACCAAAGAGAATTTGCAAAGGCACTAATAGGCAGAGATAAGGCAACCATCAAGAGGTTATGAGCTACTGAAGTACCAGCCATGCTGAGAAGCCCTTTCCACCCTCAGACCTGAAGGACAAAAGAAGGGAACAGAATTACTGGAGTCTAATAAAAGCTGGGACTACAGAGAAATGTCTGCCCACCAGGAACTGCACCTGTACATCATTGGTACCCAAACTTTACAGAGCATCAAAACCACCTCGGAGGGCTTGTTTAAATACAGATTGGACTTTGCTGGTGGTTAAGTGGCTAGGACTCTGCACTCCCAATGCAATGGGCCTGGGTTTGATCCCTGGTCAGGGAATTAGATCTCACATGCTGCAACTTAGAGATCGAATGACACAACTAAAAGATCCTGAGGGCCACAGCTAAGACCTGGCGCAGCCAAATAAATAAAAATAATTTTTTTTAAAAAATACAGATTGATAAAAAAAAAAAAGATACAACAACAACAAAAATACAGATTGCTATGTCCCCCAGGTGTTTGAAGTTGGACTAAGAACCTGCATTTCTAACAAGTCCTAGGTGATGAGATGTTGCTGGTATGCTGCCCACTTTTTGAGACCCACTGCCTCAGAGGAACAGAACCACTGGCTGGTGGTTTTCATTGGCTGGACCCAACCCAATGCCAGAGGGTACAGGCTGGAGATAATCTGCTGCTAAGACACAGAACAGGAAGGAGAGTGGATCTGACAGGCAAAGAACAAGGAATAATCATAAATTCCCCAGTCCTCCCTCTGCTCCTTCACTTCCACCAGCCCATTAATGAGAGGACCCCATTCTTACTCAAACAGTTTTCTACCCTATGGCTTCTCTGACCATCATTCCTGAGTGCTAGAATACATTACATTTTCCTCAGAGGCTTAAAGAAAATTATGATTCTCTCAACTCAATTAAATAAATGATCTGTCATGTCTTATTTCCCTGCAGTAATTTTGTGCATTTCCTGTCCTGAGAAGTGTTGAGATTCATATCTGGAATAAAGCTGTCATTCTCCACCCCTTTTATTTCAGCTTTCCACAGCTGTCTCTAAGAGGCCTATTTTCTGATTAAAACATTTTTTTTCTTAGAATTTAAGGATTTATTTTATTACCTAAGAAAACGATAATAGAACAGTATTTCTTAAACTTTCTTATAATACCTCTTCTTATATCCCCTGCTCCTGACTTTGAAGAGTAAAAACACTTTTTTAGCAGTGAGCCTAAACCTCAAGATTTGTATGAAGAGTTCAGGAGGAAGAAAATCTGTTTAGTTAAAGTCCACTTAATGTTTGTGAATGAAAACACTAACCATTGTTAGCAGTTCTACAAAAACACCGACTCCCGAGCTATCCCTGAGACTGAGAACACTTATACACAGCAACTCCCATAATGTGAGTAGGATTGATAAGATGAGAAATCAGCAGACTTCCCTGGTGGTCCAGTGGTTGACTTCAAGCTTGCACTGCTGGGGGCATGGGTTCGATTCCTGGTCGGGAAACTAAGATCCCACATGCCACTCAGCACAGCCAAAGAATAGAAAAAAAAAAATTTTTTTTTAACTTTTTAAAAAGAAGAAGAGAAATCAGGTTGATCAGTAGTCTGGGCCAGGAGCCTGGGAGAGCTGAAACTTGCCACAGTGTGACTTAAAGGCAGTATATCTCT
This sequence comes from Cervus canadensis, assembly GCF_019320065.1. Lineage (NCBI taxonomy): Eukaryota > Metazoa > Chordata > Mammalia > Artiodactyla > Cervidae > Cervus > Cervus canadensis. Next base: position 5,785,118 of record NC_057392.1, on the reverse strand, counting down.
TAAAGGCAGAGATATTCTGTAATATATACTCATATATATTCTGATTCCCTGAAGACATTCTCCCCCACCAAATTCTGCCCCTCAGCCACTCATCAGAGTTCCCTACAGTTCTGCCTTCCTTCCTCAGTGAGGAACTATGTTCTTTTCCTACAAAGTGGAACAAGCTTATCTTTGGTACCAACTCTATCCATTGATAGTGGTGGCCTGTAGTACTGTGGAGAACTGTGGTGCTTACCTTCCAGTAGGGCTTCCCTCATAGCTCAGTTGGGAAAGAATCCACCTGCAATGCAGGAGACCCCAGTTCGACTCCTGGGTTGGGACGATCTGGAGAAAGGATAAGCTACTCACTCCAGTATTCTTGGACTTCCCTTGTGGTTCAGCTGGTAAAGAATCCACCTGCAATGTAGAAGACCTGGGTTGGATCCCTGGATTGGGAAGACCCACTGGAGAAGGGAAAGGCTACCCACTCCAGTATTCTGGCCTAGAAAACTCCATGCACTGTATAGTCCATGGGGTCACAGAGTTGGACATGACTGAGCAACTTTCACTTTCATCTTCTAGTAAAATAAGTCAACACATGAAGGAACAAGATAATTTTAAATTGTGGTAAAGAAAGAAATTCTAACATGGGACTATCAGGTAGAGTCAATTTTATTTTCTTTCCCTCTTTCCTCCTTTCTTTCTCTCTTTCTTTCTGGCTGCACTGGGTCTTTATAGCTGCGTGTGGCCTTTCTCTAGTTGCAGTGAGTGGCGGTTAGTTGCTAGTTGTGGTGCACAGGCTTCTCATTTCAGTGGCTTCTCTTGTTTCAGAGCATGGGGTCCAGGCCCACGAATTTCAGTAGTTGCAGTGCATGGTCTCAGTAGTTACAGCTCATGGTCTCCAGAGTGCTGGCTGAATAGTTGTGGCACACAGGCTTAGTTGTTCCAAGGCATGTGGGATCTTCCTGGACCAGGGATCAAACCAGTCCCCTGCATTGGCAAGTGGATTCTTTACCACTGAACCACCAGGGAAGCCCCTGAAGCAACTTTAAATAGAGAAGTGGTCATGAGAGACTGCTCCATGGTGTTTGAATTTAAAGAATGGTGTTTTAATGCACACTGAAAGATGAAAATGAACCTGGCACACAATTGCCAAAGTAAGCAAAGACCTGGAGAAAGAAAAGAGTTTGAAATATTCCAGGAACAGGTTGAGACCAGGATAGCTGGAATAGAATGATCAAGGGAGATAACAGAGATCAAGGGAGAGCCTTGGAGGTGAAGTGTAACAGTTATCTACTGCTGTGTAACAAACCAACCCAAAACTCAGTGGCTTAAATCAATAGCCATGTATTTGCTCACAGTTCTGGGAGGCAGTCATTTGGGCAGGGTCTCACCTTGGTTTCACTTATGTGGCTACCATCATTTGGCTGCTCATCTGAGACTAGATGATCTATGATGGTTTCCCATACACACCTGATGGTTAGTGCTGGCTATTGATCGATCAGTCTAGGGGGCCTCAGATGGAAGAACTCTTCTCTATCAATATGATATCTCATCCTCCAGGAGGATAGACCAGTCCTCTTTACATGTTAGTCTCAGGGGAACTTTCCAAGAGAGCAAAAGTAGAAGCTACAAAGGCCTTATGAGGCTTAGACTTAAAAGTCAAACAATGTCACTTACACTGCATTTTATTGGTCAACCAAGTTACAAAGCCAGTCTAGATCCAAGGGCTAGGAAAATGAACTACTCCTCTTTATGCGAGAAGTGGCAAAGTCACATAGCACAGTGATGGAAAAAATTTGTGACCAATTCTGCAATACACTCCACCAAGCGAAGAGGTTTACGTTTTAATTTAAGAGCAGTGAGAAGTCACTGATGAGTTTCATATATGAGAATCGAGTAAATCTGGTTTATGCTTTAAAAGGGTCACTGTGACAGACAGACAAACTCATAGAAAAAGAGATGAGATTTAGGTTACAGGAGGTTGGGGTGGGAGGAGAGAGAATTGGATGAAGGCAGTCAAAAGGTACACACTTCCAGTTATAAGATAAACAAGTAATAGGGATATAATGTACAACATGATAAATACAGTTATTCTTGCCTGGAGAATCCCCATGGACAGAGGAGCCTGGTGGGCTACAGTCCATAGGGTCACAAAGAGTCAGACATAACGAAGCGAATGGGCACACACGCATGTTTCCTCTCTTAAAAAAGGAAATCTTAAGCGATCTCATCACAGGGAAGAATATTTTTTTCTAGTTCTTTAATTTTGTATCTGTATGAGATGATGGATATTCACTACACTTACTGTGACAATCCTTTCATGATGTATGTAAGTCAAATCATTATGCTGTATGCCTTAAACAATGTCAGTTATCAATCATACGTCAATAAAACTGGCATGAAAAGAAAAGAGGAGAAACGAAAAGAAAAAGGATCACTTCTTGTAAGTAGGTGGTATAAGGCAAGAATGTAAGTAAGGAGGGTGAGGCAGGAATGTAAGCAGAGAAACTGGTTAAGTGGCGTTGGCAGTCGTCCAGGCTGGAGATGAAGGAGTCTAGCCAGGGTGGGGGCAATGGAAGAGGTCCAGCCTGCTCTTCTGACAGCCTGACCTACATATCTGGGGCTTACTTAGCAAGCCTTTAAAATCACACAAGAAATTCCTCTCAATAAATCTCCTGATATATTTTCCTATTGGTTCCAGTTCCTATGGTTCCAGTTCTCAGGTCGAACCCTGACTGATAGAGGGGTCATCAACAAACATATGATATAGATGGTGCCTCATGCCACAGGACTGTGTGAGATCTCACAGGGGAAGAAAAGGAGGAAGAAGAGGACTAAGGAGACATCAGCCCAGGGCACTCCAACATGTCTCTACAGTTAAAAGAGGAAAAGAGAGGGACTTCCGTCATGGTCCAATGGCTAAGACTCCACGTTCCCAATGCAGGGCCCCAGGTTTGATCCCTGGTCAGGGAACCAGATTCTGCATGCTACAACTAAAGAATCCGCGTGCCACAATTAAGACCTGGTGTAGCCAAATAAATAAACTTTTTTTTTTTTTTGGAAAAGAGAGAAAAAGGGACTAGGAAGGAACAGCTGATGGAGTAGGAGCAAACCCTTTTGAGTGAGTTGTCACCAAAGTCAGAAGAAGTAAACGTTTCAAAAAGGAGTGAGCATGCTGGAATTGGTGCCTGTAGGACGCCTCTCATATCTTGACTGCAGCTGGCCATTCAAGCTATCTGTGCCCAGTGTCCTGTGTACACACATTGCAAGTGACAGTGCCTTGAATGTGACTTCCAGCTTACAAGTTGAATGGATCACAGCCATTACCATTACTGCTGGGATGGCTGCAGTTAGTTATCTTACAAAAGATTTCACGTTAAAAATCACTGTAGCAAATCTATGGTAAACCCTCACAATCAGAAAGAAAACTCCAAGATTGTGTTTGCTTTTGATATGAAGGATTTGGGAGAAAAAGTTGTCTACAGCTATTGTGCTGTGCTAACTGGCTACAGTCGTGTCCAACTCTTTGTGACCCTATGGACTGTAGCCCGCCAGGTTCCTCTGTCCATCGGGTTCTCCAGGCATGGAGTGAGTTGCCATGGGGAATCTTCCCCACCCAGGGATCGAACCCACATCTCTTAAGTCTCCCACATCGCAGGTGGATTCTTTACCAGCTGAGCCACAGGGAAGCCCCTAATGCTATTGGTAGAGGCCAAAAAGTTCACATTCTGTGACGGATCATCACAATGAAGAGGCTGGAACCAACACGGGACCTCTGATCATTAAGAAAATGTGGTAGTTTTGATAGTTTTGATGCTAAAAAACAACTTGTCATGATGTCAGCTGTTCGTTTAATTAGAGTGACTATCATTTCTGTCTAATTCACCTTCCCTGGGTTCTAGATATGGTAATTGCAAACTGCAACTTTCATATTCCTGGCATTTGCCTTACTTGTTGAACCACTGTGGTGCATATTCATTTAAACAATGGAAAAACTGACCTCATGCCCTGTGAATTAAAAAAAAAAAAAAAAGAAGTATGAGGAAATGTTCAACTGGATTTAATGCTATTGAGAGGTCAGGTGGAATGAAAACAAAAAAGTGTTTATTGGGTTTGGCAATATGGAGGTCACTGACAAATTTAGCAAGAGGGACAATTTCTATAGAATAGCAAGCCCAGAAGCCACATACCACATGTGGCTTTATCCCCAATTCTCACAATAGCCCTTAAAGCTAGGGTTTGTTAAGTTTATCCACATTATTCACCAATGAGCGTGACGTTGAAGTCTGAAGCTCTGGAGCCCGAGGACCCGGGTTCAAACCTGGCTCCTCCCTTACCGACTGTAAGTTATTTAACCAGGCTTTACCTCAGTTTCCTCATCTGTAAAATAAGAATAGTGATAATACATTATAGGGTTGTTTGAGAATGGTGTGATTTAGTATATGTGAAGCTATGTGAAGATTTGTTAAATATTTACTATCTACCTTGTCACCCTTCCCCTTATGCAGATAAAGAAACAGGCTCTCAGGATTTTCTGTAGGTTCCAAGACTAATAGTGAAGGAGAAAGTATGTCAGCCCCATTCTCCTGGACTCCACACCCTGAGTTAAGAACTTCAGGAATGACTCCCACTTAGGTGCCCAGCCCTCGGATCCAGGTTCCTTTAAGAGCAAGAGGCCTCTCTGGGAGGTGAGCCAAGTGGTCAGCAGGACGTAGTAAACAAGGCATACCCTTCTGGTGATACCTGGCCCCTCATATACCCAGAGACTGAACTGGTCATTTATAGATAACATACACACTCCTTAACCAGATGATGTGAGCACCTCTTTGAGTAGACAAGAACAATATACCCACATCCAGTAACTGGAGTTACTTAGTCATATGTTTCCAAACAGGATTATCGTCTAGCCCCAACCTATTCACTCCTTTCACCCTGGTGAATATTTACCTATATCAAGGTTATTCATTGTTGTTGCTATTGTTTAGTTGCTAAGTTGTGTCCGACTCTTTTATGACCCCATGGACAGTAGCCCACCAGGCTCCTCTGTCCATGGGATTCTCCAGGCAAGAATACTGGAGTGAGTTACCATTTCCTTCTCCAGGGGATTTTCCCAGTCCAGAAATCCAACCCACGTTTCTTACTTCTCTTAAACTGGCAGACGTGTTCTTTTACCACTAGCGCTACCTGAGAAGTCCATTGTCTTCATATCTCCATAGCAATATAAAAATAACTTATGCTTTAATGTAAATTTTTTAAAACATAAAATTATGTCTATACTCTTATCATACAACAAGAACTGCACAAAATTCACATATGCAGGTTTATAACTTTGGGCAAGAACTTCAGCTTTCCAAGACTCAGTTTCCTCAACTGAAAGGAATATAACATAATAATAACAAATATCTTCAAAGTATTTTCTATGTGCCAAGTACTGTATGAACTGCACAAAATTCACATATGCAGGTTTATGACTTCGGGCAAGAACTTCAGCTCTCCAAGACTCAGTTTCCTCAACTGAAAGGAATATAACATAATAATAATAAATATCTTTAAAGTATTTTCTACGTGCCACGTATTGTATGAACTGTACAAAATTCACATATGCAGGTTTATGACTTTGGGCAAGAACTTCAGCTCTCCAAGACTCTGTTTCCTCAGCTGAAAGGAATATAACATAATAGTAACAAATATCTTTTAAGTATTTTCCATGTGCCAAGTACTGTATACACTAAGTACTTTACAGGCCTACTTTATTTTAATCACTCAGTGACCCTGTGAAATAGGAATGACTCTCATCATTATTTCCCAAATAAATAAACTGAAGCCCAGACGTGTGAAGTGACTTGCCCAAGGTCACTTCAGAAGAGATATGTAATCTGAACCCCGATTCCCAGCCGATCACTAAGCCAGAGCTCAGGCTCACCAGACTATCACCGGATCACAAGCTGCGCTCTGCAGTGCTAAGCTGCTCAGTCGTGTCTGACTCTTTGCGACCCCATGGACTGCAGCCTGCCAAGCTCCTCTGTCCATGGGGATTCTCCAGGCAAGAATACTGGAGTGGGTTTCCATGCCCTCCTTCAGGGGATCTTCCCGACCCAGGGATCAAGCCTGCATCTCTTATGTCTCCTGCATTGGCAGGCGGGTTCTTTACCACTAGTGCCACCTGGCAAGCCATCACCAGACTATAGTTGAAAGTAATTGAAAAACTAAAGTTAATGTATAAAGAGCACATACTATCTGCTACGCAATGTGGATTTGATCCCTGGGTCAGGAAGAATCCTTGGAGAGGGAACTGGCAATCCACTCCAGGATTCTTGCCTGGAAATCCCCATGGACAGAGGAGCCTGGTGGGCTACAGTTCATGGCGTCAAAAAAGAGTCAGACACAAGTTAGTGACTAGACAACAAAAAATTTGCTGCATAGATCTATTTGCCTGGTGGATAACTGGGTGATGAGAAATACCAGCAGTGTGGGGAGGGGACACCAGGAGGTGCCCGACTGTGGAGGCAGCACAGAAAGTTGGGATCCAGAGAATAATAATGCTGATTGCCAACGTATATGAAGGGTTTGTTTGCTTTGCACCTGGCACTGCACTAACTTAATCCTTGTAACAACCCTATGAAATGGGCAGTATTATTATTTCCATTTCCTAAGTAGGGAAACAGACACAAGAGATGAAGAAAGTTGCTGAGATCGCATAGCTAGTAAGTGGAGAAACCAGGGATCAAACCCCAGGCAAGGCTGGCTCTGAAGTCCACTTGCTTTACCATCCTGCTATAGCTGATTCTGCAAAATTATACCAATTTTTTGCCCCATAATGTGGTCATCTCACATCTAGGTATTATTGTTGAATAGATTTCCCCATTTTGTTGGAAATTCACTTACTGTTGCTATAGAGTGTGTATGATTTCTCTTAAAAATATAAGTGTCTAAAGGTGGGCAAAGGATCTGAGAGACAGTCTCTCCAAAGAAAATTCACAAATGGCCAGTAAGGAAGGTCATAAAATGATATTCAAATCAGTAATGATCAGGGAAATGCAAATCAAAACTACAATGAGCTCCTACTTCACATCCAAAAGAATGTCTATTATAAAAGTAAAATAACAGAAAATAGTAAGTATTGGCAAGAATGTAGAAAAGTTTGAACCCTGTGCATTGCTGATGGGAATGTATAATGGTGAAGATGTTGTGAAAAATGATTTGGCAGTTCCTCAAAAACTAATCAGAGTGTTAACATATGGGCTTCTCAAGTGGCACTAGTGGTAAAGAACCCGCCTGCCACTGCAGGAAATACAAGAGATGCAGGTTCCATCCCTGGTTTGGAAGAAATCCCCTGGAGGAGGGCATGGCAAGCCAGTCCAGTATTCCTGTCTACAGAATCCCATGGACAGAGGAGCCTGGCGGGCTCTAGCCCATGGGATTGCAAAAGTATCAGATATAACTGAAGCAACTTAGCATGCATGCATACACTAGCAACTCCATTTCTGGGTATATACTCAAAAGAATTGAAAGCAGGGATTTTAATAAAGATTTGTACATGTTCATGGCAACATTATTCAGAATAGCCAAATAGTGGAAGTAGCCTGTCATGGGGTTAATTCTGCAAACCACACCCCCCCCCCAAATTCTTTTATTGAAGTCTTAACACCCAGTACCTCAGAAAGTGATTATATTTGGAGATAAGACCTTTAAAAAGGTAGTTAAGGTTAAATAAGGTCATTGGTGAACAACAGAGCAATTAAGCACACACACATATATACAACACAGTATTACTGAGCCTTAAAAAATAAGGAAATTCTGACACAGGCTACCAAACGGATGATCCTTGAAGACATTATTCTATGGTAAATAAGGACAGTCTCAAAATATTATATGTTTCCACTTAAATGAAGTACCGAGAGGAGTCAAACTCAGAGAGAGAGGAAGAAAAATGGTGGTTGTTAGAGGCTGAGTGAAGAGGAAAATGGGGCGTAGATACAGAGGTTCAGTTTGGGACGATGGAAAAGTTCCAGAGATAGATGGTGGTAAAGACAGCACAACAGTATCAATGTACTTCATGTCACTACATTGTACACTTTTTAAAAATGCAATGATAGGGGAGTTCACTGGTTATCTAAGGGTTAGTATTCAATGCTTTCACTGCTGTGGCCCAGGTTCAATCCCTAGTTGATCCTGCAAGCCAGGTGGCATGAACAAAAAAAATTTTCTTAAATAGAAAGTAATGATAAACCAGTCAAACCAGTCCATCCTAAAGGAAATCAGTCCTGAATATTCATTGGAAGGACTGATGCTGAAGCTGAAGCTCCAATACTTTGGCCACTCGATGTGAAGAACTGATTCATTAGAAAAGACTCTTATTGTTTGAAAGATTGATGGCAGGAGGAAAAGGGGATGACAGAGGAGGAGATGGTTGGATGGCATCACTGACTCAATGGACATGAGTTTGAGCAAGCTCTGGGAGTAGGCAATGGACAGGGAGGTGTGGAGTGCTGCCATCCATGGGGTTGCAAAGAGTTGGACATTACTGAGCAACTGAACTGATGAAAAAAATAGAGAGAGAGAGAAAATGATGTTATCATCCAGAGCCCAGGAACAGCACACTCCTAAGGCTGGCATACCCCCAGCCTACCCTTGCTCCACAGCTCCTGCCCCTAACTGTGCCCAGAGGCCCTACCAGAATTGAGGGTGGAGTGGGGGGATTCCTTCTCCCTTTCTTTCACCTTTCAGTCTCTGGCCAGTGGCTCCTATTAGAAGATCCTAACAGAAGCAAGCAGAAAAGAGATTCTGGGAAACGTAGTTTGCAGGCTTCCAACCTAGAAAATGACAGAGGGGAAAACTGATTGATGACAGACTCTATCCAACTCATAAATTTTTAAACAAAGTGATTGGAAAGAAGGGAGCAGCAGTGGGAAAGGAAATGAGGTTTTGAAACTCACAGGATTCCTGTGGACAATGCTACCTTCCATCAGCTGCAACTTCCGGTTTTGTGGAACTGCCCTTTACTAATCCCTGGGGGTATCTGGGGCTGTCAGTCAGGAAGGACGTCCCCTCCCACTCCACAGGGATGAGCAAGGACCCAAACAAGTCAGTTCTCTCCCTCCTATCCCCTCGGACAGCGATTAATTCAGGGATAGGCACGTGATCCAAGCAGGTGTATTCACAACCATTTTAGGGAATTGCTAGGCTAAAAAAAGGATCTCTTGCTTTAAGTGATGATGAGCTACTTTGTTGTCATTTAGTCGCTAAGTCGTACACAGTCATGTCCGACTCTTTGTGACTCCATGGACTGCAACACGCCAGGCTTCCCTGTCCTTCACCATCTCCTGGACTTTGCTTAAACTCATATCCATTGAGTCGGTGATGCTATCTAAACCATCTCATCCTCTGTCGCCCTCTTTTCCCCTTGCCTTCAATCTTTCCCAGCATCAGATCTTTTCCAATGAGACAGCTCTTCACATCAGGTGGCCCAAGTATTGGTGTTTCAGCTTTAGCGTCAAGGAAGCATCATGATGAGCTATAACGACCCTACAAACCTGAAGGTGCTGGAACCATCTTCCTACTAAGGAGAGACAGCCTGCTTGGGAATATAACATCAGCTTCTTTTTCTTTTTTTGGCCAGTGTCAACCATTGGATTACGCTGGGAGAGGGATAAATTCAAAACCCAAAGACAGCTTCTTCTGCCTCTTGCAAAAATTTCATCTTCAAAGCTTTCTCATGTGAAATGCTATTGGTTCAGGTCTCTTCATTTTAAGCTTATGCAGTGGAGTGTTTATTTTATTGTTTGATTGTTTTTTAACCCTAAATGCAGGTTCAGCCAGTTCAGTGATTTCCTTGTCTAGCACTTAGGTTATACTCAGGAGTTGCCCTCATGGTGCAGGGCCTCGCACTGTAGCCCTGTGAGTATATGCTTTGGGAACTTCTGTAAATAATTGCCTTGGATGGGGTCCAAGCAGCTTTCTACTGAGTTCTGGTGTGTACTTAAGGTGTCTCTATGACCTGCCAACTGTGTGTGTTTGATCAGTGATGAGAGAGGTCACCAAAGCCAGGAAAAACCTAGAAACCACAGCCTCTACCTCAGTCACTAGGCGACTATCAGAACACCTTATGTAGCAAATGCTTTTGGAGTTTCCTGTGCTTATAGTCACTAATATGTGTACATGCATGCTAAGTTGCTTCAGCCATGTCACCAAGATGATATTTATATAACTGAAATTCTTTCTGTTGCAAGTGACAAAAAAACAATTCAAACTAGGCACATGCATGAATTAGTTGGCTTCTATAAATGAACTTTTTTTTTTTTGGCTGCACCAGGTCTTCATCATGGCATGTGGGCCCTCTGTTGAGGTGCATAGGCTTCTCCAGTTGCCAAGTGCAGGCTCTAGAGCATATGGGCTCTACAGAGTACAGGCTCACTAGTTGTGGCTCTCAGGGTTGTCTAGGTGAGGAGCTCAGGCTTAGTCACCACAAGACATGTGGGATCTTAGTTACCTGACCAGGAAGCTAACCTATGTCCACTGCATTGGAAGGCAGATTCTCAATCACTGGACTACCAGGAAGACCCTGTAAATGAACATTTTAGGGAAATCTTCAGCCATGATTGGATCCCAATGCAGGAATCTCTCTCATCTCTAGAAGTTCTTGCCTTCCTTTTTCCAGACATCACCATTTTGTAATTCTATTCAAGCATCTCAGGCAAATACCAGCCCAGTTCTTGGTCAGAGCATACATAGAGTGGTGTGCCATTGGGGAATGAATAAATGAAAGAGCACAGTGGTGATATACCAAGTATGAGGTACAAAGAGTCATCTGCCCCAGCTGAAAGAGGAATTTTATCAATGATGTTGCTTAGATAGAATTGCTTGCACTCGCAATAATAAAAAGCTGTTAATCAGTTTGGGGCTTCCCAGGTGGTGCTAGTGGTAAGGAACCCACCTGCCATTGCAGGAGACATAAGAGATGTGGGTTCAATCCCTGGTTTGGGAAGATCCTTGGAGGAGGCACAACAATCCACTCCAGTATTCTTGCCTGGAGAATCCCATGGACAGAGGGGCTTGGCAGGCTATACAGTCCATAGGGTCACAAAGAGTCATACACAACTGAAGCGACTTAGCACACACACACACAGTTTTTGTTGCTTTTTAAAATTATCTACAGACAACGCTCCCCTTAATTCCTGCACCCAGGCCAAAGGTCCCTACCACCCTGACTTCGGTACATCACGAGATGTAGGAGTCCCTCCTGTCACTCAGAACACCTGCCCAAAGAGCTTATCAGCTCCCACAGCTTCACCTGCCACTTTCTGGCTGGTGGCTCCCAGACCTCTCTCTCCCCCAACAGCAGCATCAACTGCCTGCAGAGCATTTCCACCTCAATAGCCCACCCTGATACTGAACTCCACCTGGCTTCCTCCCCTGTGCTCTGACCTCAGAAAATGCATCTCTACAAGAGCTTAAGGAAGCTATCAGGAATGCATGAGACACATCCCTAACCTTGCAGGTGAGTCAGCAATGGCCTCCCTCACACTGCCCCTTTCAGAGGGCCTCTTGGTGACAAGACTCTGTGCTGGACCTCCTAAGGGGCTGACCAAATGTGGCCTGACATTGACACAAATCGTTTATTCACAAATCTTCACAAAAGTCCAAGACACACTGAGTCTCTGCTTTCCCTGGCAACTTCCCAGACAAGAAAGAGAACAAAAGTCATGTTCCCCTGGGGGCTCCTATTTGTGTGGTGCCCAGGCTTGAAAGACTCATCAAGAAGGCCTAGAGAGGCCTTCAAGAAGGTGGTCCAGGTTAAGAATCCACCTGCCAATGCAGGGGGCATGGGTTTGATCCCTGATCCAGGAAGATCCCACCGGCCACAGGGCAACCAAGCCTGTGCGACACAACCACTGAGCCTATGTTCTAGAAGTTTGGAGCTGCAATAAGAGAAGCTATCACAATAAGAAGCCCACGTACCGTAACTAGACAGAAACCTCTGCTCACTGCAACTAGAGAGAGCCCATGCGTGGCAACAAAGACCCAGTGCAGCCATAAATAAATAAATCATTGGAGGGGCCTTCAGTGTTGGCTGGGACCTACTGAGAACAGTGGAGGCAGGATTTGGGGGTAGGAGCATCACACAGAATTCAGTCACTCCTGAAATTATTCTCCAGATCTGACCCCTAGAAGCAGAATCTCAATGGGATTATTTGGATTCACTTCCACAACACCCCAAACTTTACCCACCACCCCCCAATAAGGCTAGTTTCTATATGACATTCATTAAAACATTTACCAAATGCCCAGTGGTTTCTTTTACCTTTATACACTCATCTGTTCTTCCCAACCACCCTGTGAGGGCTAGAAGAGTTATTTTCCCACTGCAGAGAAGAGGAAACTAAAGCTCGAGGATATTAACGTGAGTTGGCTAAGATCTCACCACTGGTGACTGGAGGAGCCAGGACCCAACCTGGACCTGTGCTCCAAGGTCTCACATGATGCTCATTGGCAGGGAAGGCTGTCACCACCCTGGGTAGGACTAGGCCACTCACAACTGCCTCCCCCCCTGGCTTGTCCCCAGTAGTCAAATGAGCACCCCTAGAGAGCCACCCACTTTGAGTAACAGAGCTAGGCTGTTGTACATTGGCTGGTGTGAATTCATTTACCATATCGCCTCCTGAGATCACAGCACCAAGGATGTGGGCGCCTTCCAGGAAGGAAAAGAAAGTACAGACAGGCCCCAAGTGCTATGTGGAAAGGGGAGACTTGCAAAGTGGGCCCTCCTGGGAGACTGAACTCCTTAGGACATGGGGATTCCGAGAGGAGAACCAGAACCTGCAAAGGGATGGCAAGAGTGCCTTCTGGCTATGTCTGGATTCTCTCCTCTGCAAATAGGTTCAGAGGTCAGAGGCAAGCATGACTCCTCTGACTGTGCTTATCAGCCTGCAATCCCAAGTGAACGTGAGAAAGGACAAAAGATATTCTATATGAGGTCATCACCGACTCTGCTTCTCTTCCCTAAATTCACTGACTTGACTCTGTGATGATTTTAAAGATATCTAAGTATTCGCCGTGCGTCCAGCCATCCATTCATTCATTCATTCATTTAAACACCATTGCCTAAGCACTCCCTGCTGGCTTCTAGAAAGCCAGCGAGACATGACCATATTCTCCAGGTCACCACCAACTTTCCAACTTCTTCCCAAAACCCCAAACTCCCTGGTCAACTTGACCTAGAGTTTCTTAACCTAGGATCCATTGACTCTTAGAAGCAATTAGTGGAAACCTTGTGTATTTTTTATTTATGACTATGAATTCTTCTGGGGAACAGTCCCTTCTTTGGCTTCATCAGATACCCACAGAATGACTCACAGCTCAGGTCATGACCTGAGCAGTGCTGCAATGTTATTTTTTTGCAGAAATTTCCAACAATGCACAGTGTACTGGAGATCCTTCCCATCCACAAGAGCTGCTTCTATGCAAGGAATGGGCACCCTAATGAACAAGCCCTGTAATTCAACTTTATATAGTAAGTTCCTTCTTTAAATGAGGACAGATTTGATTCACATTTGGTAACAGGAAGCTAGAGCTGTCAACACAGACATTTATACTTGTCACAAAGGCCCTAAAATAGCACTTGAAGCCAGCCACTAGATTCCATAAAGCTGATGCCTTAATGGAACCATTCTTCCCCTATTGCAAAACAGTCTCCATGTTGATAAACATGTTGTCAACTGTGACAAAGAAATCTAGGTTTGGGTTTTATTTTGCTTTCTTTAATAGTAGCACTTCTGTCTTGCAGGGAGACATGTTTATATTTTCAGATTAATATTACGCTGGTTTATCTGAAGTTGAGTTTTAAAGGATGAGAGCCTGTTTTCCTCTGTAGAAGTCAGATTAATTCACACAGTTTTAAAGAAATGAATACAAACTGGTTTGATAGCTACTCTGCTAGTGGCTAGCTGTACTGAGAGTTTTAGCAGTTAATTTGGAAACCCAACAAAATCATAGCAAGGGAAATAAAATACAACACTTCATATGCAGAGATTTCTGATAGCATCTATACTTAGCTACTCCTTTCTCCTTCTCTTTTCTTCACCATCGGAAAGTTTTCTGAGCTCAAAGCAGGGAATTTATTCTGTATCCAGCTTCCTTTGAACACTCAGTATCTTGAACAAATGTCAAGTAATTAAGAAAAGACAGACTCTAACTGTGAAGTCAGGACTGACACAAAATAAATAGAAAGTAATGTCAAATGATAGGTAATTAAGCGTTATGAAGTGCTGACTCAGATGTTATCTGAGTTTAGAGAACAGAGAAGGCATCACTGGTTTGATTATGGTAATAGATTTGAAGTAGAGATAAAAATTTGAGATGGACCTTGAGAGAAGATGGTAGTGATAGTACTAAAACCAGCACCATTAATAGAAAAAATATAGTGCCAAGTTTTACAACCTACTGTCAACAAACGCTTTGTATGAATTATCTCATTTGATCTTCAGAGTAAGCCATTTCACTAGTGAGAAAACAGGGCCAGAGAGGTTAAGGACCTCGACCAGTGAGGGAATCAGGCTTGTCTGCAATCCAAGCCTCTGTTCTTTTCAGCAAACTTACATATACCACCTCTCCAAGCTGTGGGCAACAGCAACCTTCATCTTCTCTTGAGGAAAGTTGTGTTTTGATATTTTGAAATGGTAAAATTAAAGCAATCAGATTCAGTAAGAGCCGTTCTCTGGCTGCCAGTCATCCCCTAGACTCTCAAAAAGTAGTCAGAGAAGATCTGGTCATGCATCTGACTCAGCGTGTCCTAAACCCCCTAAAGAGTGGAGCGAGAAGTAGGGATTTCTACAAACTAGAAACAAAAATGAGAGGCCAAAAGGAAAGCTTCCACACCCCAAGTAGGAAGAGGCAAGGAAATGTCTAGTTTTCTAAGAGTCTCCAAGTGAAAATAAGGGGCCTCAATGAAGTCACATGGATGTCTGAGAAATTAAGTTTACATGCTACTACACCTAAGATCACAGGTGATGCAATCCAGTTTAACCATAGGATATGTGATACCCAGCCTCCAAGATGGCCCCGTTTATCCCATTTTCTACATGCACACTCTTGTGTAGTCCCCTCCCATATTACACAAAGGTTGTTTTGTGTGATCAAAAGCATGTGATAAAAGTGACGGGATGTGTCTTCTGAGATTAGATTACAAAAGACTGTGACTTCTTTCTCTACTACTTTCTCACTGAAGCCCACCACTATATTATCCATGTTATAAGCATCCCTATGGAGAGACCACATGGTGAGAAACTAAAGTTTGAGAACAAGCATGTGAATGATCTTGGAAGCAGATTCTCCAACCTGGGTCAAATCTTCAGGTGACTCTGGCCTGGGAGAGCTTCACTGCGACTGCGTGAGAGACCCTGAGTCAGAAACACCGAGCCCAAGCTGCTACCAATTCCTGACCTCAGAAACTGTATGTGATAATAAACGTTTGCTGTTTCAAACTAAATTTTATATTACATCTTAGGTAGCTAATCCAGGGTAAAATGGGCCTTGCAAATGGATGGAAGAGAGGCTCCTGACAAATAGAGCCCAACAGAGAAAAAACAAACTCCTGCCTCTGAAACCAATCAGGAACCTATGGGGCTCCTAGGCACAGAAGCCTTTCCTCTTGTTTGTAGGGAACAAACTCCGGTCTCCAGGACCTTCGCTGCATCCCAAAGGGTAGATTCAAACAATTGCTAATCAGGAAAGGGAGGGAGGTCAGAGGCAAAGAAGGAATAGCCAAGAAGCAAGAGTGCAGCCTTGGGGCAGAGTTCTGGTTCCACCTTAAGCAATATGGACCACAATATTCTTAAGCTCACTATAGGATTAAAACATCCAGCAAATGGAAACTGTCAGTCTTCTTAATTCCAGAGAAGACCACCTAAAGCCAGATTAAAGAAACCAAAGAAGCTCATCAAAAGATTACCTAAGGGGGATTCCCTGGTAGTCCTGTAGTTGGGCCTCCATGCTCTCCCTACAAAGGCCTGGGTTCAATAAGCAAACAAACAAACCTGAGACCCGGGAATTCCCTGGTAGTCCAATGATTAGGATGCAGCGCTTCCCCTGCAGGGGGCATGGGTTCAATCCCTAATCAGGGAACTGGGATCCCACAAACTGTGAGGACAAAAAAAAAAAAGACTACCTGAGGCCAGATTAAAGGAGAGCAGGCCCTGCATGCACCCTAATCTTATCCGCATCCGCACCCTTGAAGTATTAGTATAAAGTTCCTCACCAAATCCTCCTGGGTTGGGACACACAATTTTCAAGGGCAGGAGCCAGCTATATCCCCCTTTGCCAGGCATAACAATAAAGCTACTCTTTTCTGCTTCACCCAGCACTCTGTCTCCAAAATTCAATTCGGCACCAGTGCACAGAGGCCAAGTTTTCAGCATCACCTCCACATTCCAAAGCTCACTCCCCTGTTTCACGCCTCCACACAGGCTATACTTTCTGCCCGGGGCATCTTCCTGACAAGGCTTTCTGTCCACCTTTCAGATCTCGGCTCAAACATCGCCTCCTGCAGGAATCTCCTCTGATCTCCTCAGCTGGGTAAATCACGCTGTCTTCTAGGATCCCACTGTTCCTCCCCAACCTGTGCTTCCCTTTATCACAGCCATGATTTGTTATAGCCTCTTTATGTGTGTTATACCCCCACTAAACTGTGAGCAACTTAGGGCAAGGCTGACCTCAGCATCTAGCTCAGTATAGTAGCTAAGTACATAGCAGGTACCCAGAAAGGTTGAGAAGGATTTCTGGGAGCTCAGATCTGAAACAGGATGGAAGAAGGCAGGGAACAACCTTTAAAAGAATGACATATCCATCAGTCCAGTTCAGTTCAGCCACTCAGTCGTGTCTGACTCTTTGCGACCCCATGAATCGCAGCACGCCAGGCCTCCCTGTCCGTCACAAACTCCAGGAGTTTACTCAAACTCATGCCCATCGAGTCGGTGATGCCATCCAGCCATCTCATCCTCTGTCGTCCTCTTCTACTCCTGCCCCCAATCCCTCCCAGCATCAGGGTCTTTTCCAATGAGTCAACTCTTAGCATCAGGTGGCCAAAGTATTAGACTTTAAGCTTCAGCATCAGTCCTTCCAATGAACACCCAGGACTGATCTCCTTCAGGATGGACTGGTTGGGTCTCCTTGCAGTCCAAGGGACTCTCAAGAGTCTTCTCCAACACCACAGTTCAAAAGCATCAATTCTTCAGCGCTCAGCTTTCTTCACAGTCCAACTCTCACATCCATACATGACCACTGGAAAAACCATAGCCTTGACCAGATGGACCTTTGTTGGCATAGTAATGTCTCTGCTTTTTAATATGCTATCTAGGTTGGTCATAACTTTCCTTCCAAGGGGTAAGTGTCTTAATTTCATGGCTGCAGTCACCATCTGCAGTGATTTTGGAGCCCCAAAAAATAAAGTCTGACACTGTTTCCACTGTCTCCCCATCTATTTCCCATGAGGTGATGGGACCAGATGCCATGATCTTAGTTTTCTGAATGTTGAGCTTTAAGCCAACTTCTTCACTCTGCTCTTTCACTTTCATCAAGAGGCTTTTTAGTTCCTCTTCACTTTCTGCCATAAGGGCATATAGCCATAGGACATAACAAAAAACTGGTTAGAACTAAGTAGATCCAAGATGCAAAAGATTCAGCTTCCAGCAGACCACGAACCTCATTATATGCTCATTGGTAATCTATTAGCAGGTTAAATGACACACCCATCAGTGCCAGGACAGTTCCAAGCTAGCCATAAAAGGCCAAAACATGAGTGATGGCCCAACTCCTGGAAATCCCCATCTGTTCCCTGAAATAGTTGAAATAATCCTGCCACTCATTAGCCTATGAAATTCTCCAACTCATAAATACTAACCATGCCATATTTCAGGGCCTCTTGCCTTCTGAAATGTCCCACACTCTGCCTGTGGAGTGTGATTCTCTAAATAAATCCACTTCTTACTTACCACTTGTCTCTCACTTAATTCCTTCTGCATCGAGACATCAAGAACCTGAGCTTCATTAAGTCCTGAGGCCAGGTGTGTGATCTCAATAAAAAGACTGTGGGTTCAAGTGCTGATCTGAGTTGCACCGTTTCAATGAGTTACACACTTTCAGAACCATAGCTCCTGGAGAAGAAAAACAAGCAACTTCAAGCAAGGTGAATGGTGAGTGGCTTGAAGAATAAGGGGAGGATCTCTGGGACACACAGAAAAGGGACTTCCTCTTAGAGAAGCCAGGGGCCAGTGTGGGATGAAGGCAAACACGCAGCATGCTTTAGAGTGGAAACACCAGAGTGGGCTGAGAGGGTGACTTGAGGCCCACGGCCTGAGACCAGGAAGCCAGCTCTGGGCAGGACACAGCATCCAACCAGGCTTGGACTTTATGCCAACCAGTTGACCTTGGCCTAGAAGCCAGGTTACCTTTATTTAGGTTTCAGACAAAGCTGCCATCAGGAAAAGGAGCCTGGGGCCAAGTGTGAGATCAGCAGGGTCAGCCAGTCTAATCTGGGACCAGAATTTGGTTAATCAAAAACCAGGTTTCTCAACAAAACTTAGATGCAAGGCAGTAGAGGAGGGGAATAGTGCCCAGGAGAAGTTTTCCACTTGTTTCCTTTTTAAGATTTCATTTGGGAAAATTGTCCAAACACATAAGAAAGGGATTTTTCCTACACCTTGATCAAGACACAGGTATAGGGGAAAAGACTACCCTGGGAATAAAAATCTTCCTAGATCCCGGTGCCCCCCTACCCAATCTTGATCTGCATAAATATGCTAAACGCAAGCATGTGAAGCAGCAGAGGTTGCAACATCAGCAGCCCACTAGTAGTCTGAGACCAGTTTGATGGTAACATTATGGTCTTTTCTCAGTTTCAAGTAGGTACTGCCCAGATGGGATAAGCCCTGTTATTATAAATCATTTTCCGCAGGGAACTCTACTCAAAACTCTGTGATGCCCCATGTGAGGAGAGAGCAAATTGGTCAAGATGGCGTGTTCAGGTGTTCATGTTTTGTAAATAATGACTATGTAACAGCTGAGATCGTTTATAGCATTGCACATGCTAATCATGAGGTACTCATTTGGATATGGACTACTTTTCTTATATGTGCTTGGTCGCTCAGTCTTGTCCAACTCTGCAATCCCATGGACTGTAGCCCACCTGGCTCCTTGGTCCACAGGGATTCTCCAGACAAGAGTACTGGAGTGGATTGCCATTTCCTCCTCCAGGGGATCTTTCCAGCCCAGGGATCGAATCCAGGTCTCCCACATTGCAGGCGGGTTCTTTACCTTCTGAACCACCATGGGATTTTCCAGGCAAGAGTACTGGAGTGGGTTGCCATTTCCTTCTCCAGGGGATCTTTCCGGCCCAGGGATCCACCCAAAAAGCAGCAGCATTGCTGCTGGGTCACGGCTGTGTCCACTGGGTCAACTACAAGTGGAGAGAATACAGCATGTCTGCTGCTTTGGCTGCTGCACCATCCAGGAGAGAATAAACTAGTCTGCAGTTCCTTGCACCTTGTCTACCATGGGTTCAACAAACAGTGTACACAGTAAGATACCACAAGACAATTGGCATCACATACAGGATCAGCGATTCCCTATATGGGGAAAAAATCTGAAAAAGAATGAATATATGCATATGTATAACTGATTCACTTTACTGTATACCTGAAATTAACACAACATTGTAAACCAAGTATACTTCAATAAAAATTTGAAAGTGTGTGTGTGTGTGTATGTATATATATATATATATGTCATTTCCTCCAGGAAGCCAAGCTCTTCACAATTAACCTAACACAACTCCAATCACCACCCATGGTTATCAAAACATGTATGCCCTTATGTCCCTTACCAGGCTCAGTTTTGAAACAATATTGGCGGTCCCAGGTGGCACAGTGGTAAAGAATCCACCTGCCAATGCAGAGAGCCAGAAACGTGGGTTCGATCCCTGGATCAGGAATATGCCCTGGAGTAGGAAATGGCAACCTGTTTCAGTATTAGTGCCTGGAAAATTCCATGGACAGAGGAGCCTGGCAGGCTACAATCCATGGGGTTGCAGAGCCGGACACAACCTAGTGACTGAACATCAGCAACAACAGTAATTGACTTATAATTTTGTGTCAATCTCGGCTGTACAGCAGAGTGACTCAGTTATACATATATAATATAATATACATTTTATATATGCTTTATATATGTAATATACATTATATATATATGCTTTTTAAAATATTCTTATGACTTATCCCAGGAGATTGGATATAGTTCCCTGTGCTATATAGTAGGCCCTTGCTGTTTATCTATATATAATAGCTTACATCTGTAAACTCCAGTCTCCACACCTCCCCTTGGCAACCACAAGTCTATTCTCTATGTAAGTCTGTTTCTGTTCTGTAGGTAGGTTTATTTGTGCCATATTTTAGATTCCATCGTGTAAGTGAAATCATATGGTATTTGTCTTCCTCTTTCTGGAAGTCTCTCATACATTTTAACATTTTTAGGGTTTCATTTTTTAAATCACTTATACTGTATGTATAATTTACATACAGTAAAATGCACCCATTTCAAGTATACAGTTCAACTGAGTTATGACAAATACACACAGCCAAGTAATCAGCAATACAGTTAAGAGCACTTCCATCACCTCATTGATTGAGTTCCGGTCACTGAATTCCCTCCATTGTGTTTCCATCCCCTTTACAGTCAATCCCACGTCCAGCCCCCACCCCAGCAACCAGGCATTTGCTTTCTCTCCTTCTAGATTAGTCTTGCCTATTCGAGAATGTAATATTGGAATTGTATCTGGCTTCTGTCACAATGTCTGTGAGATTTACTCATGTTATTGTGTGTACCTTCTTTCTTTTTTATTGTTGAGTAGTATTTCACTCGCTGGATATTTTACAGTTTTTGGTTATTACGCATAACATGCTTGACTCCACTTTTTTGTTTCATTGCTGATAGCTTCATTTTTAAAATAGTCTTTATTTTTCAGAGCAGTTTTAGGTTCACAATAAAGTTGAGTTGAAAGTATAGAAATTTCCATTCACTCCCTGACTCCACACATGTACAGCCTCCCTAATAACATCCCCAAGCAGAGGGATACATTTGTTAACTGTGATGAAGTACACTGACACGTCTTTGTCACCCAAAGTCCAGAGTTTACCTTAGGTCTCACTTGTGGTGGTGTACATTCTACACCACCATTTGTGTTTTGTACACATATTTGTACACACATTTGTGTGTACATTTGTGTTTTGACAAATGTGTAATGACCTGTATCCACCACTATAATATCATACAAAATAGCTCCGTTGCCCTAAAAACCCTCCGTGCTTTGCTTATCCCTCTCTCCTCCCTTCAGCCCCTGGAAAACACTGATCTTTTTACTGTCTCCATAGTTGTGCCTATTCCAGAATGTCATGTACTTGGAATAATATAGTACAGATCCTTTTTAGGTTAGCTTTTTTACTCTTAGTAATTATTTGTTTAAGTTTCCTCCTCCCTGTCTTTTCGAGGCTTGACTATTATAATATATGTGTTTTGCAAATATTTTCTCTCGGTATGTGGTTTTTCTGCTCATTCTTTTGACTTGGTTTACATTTTTGTATTTAAATCTCTGATCCATCTGGAATTTATCTTGATCTAAGGAGTGAGCTTAGAAGTCCAAGTTTGGTTTGTTGCAAATGGGGTAACCCAGTAATCACAATATGTTTTATCAAATTATTCATTTTCCTCCACTAATTTGAAATGTCACTTTTGTACCAAATTCTCATATGCATTTGGATCTAAAAAACAGAACTTTTTTTTTTTTTAATGTTTAGGTTGATTCATCTTTAGCCATCCAATTTTTTTTCGACATTTAAAAAAACTTTGTAATTGAAGAACGATTGCTTTACAGAATTTTGTGGTTTTCTGTCATACATCAACAAGAATCAGCCATAGATGCACCCATGTCCCCTCTCTCCAGCACCTCCCTCCCTCCTTTCTCTCTCCCCATTCCACCCTTCAGCCTGTCACAGAGCCCCTGTCTGAGTTCCCTAAATCATACATATCTATTTTCCACATGGTATTGTAAATTTCCATGCTACTCTCCCCTAAAAAACAGGATGGTTTTTAAAGTCTGTGTCTAATGGTTACTTAAAACAAGAGGTGTCTATGTGTCGACTAAAACTAGGTGTCTGTGTGTCTTCAAACGTGACAAAGTACCTAAGTTATTTTCATGCATGTGTTCACCATTTCCTGGAATTTACTGGAAACAGTGGTTGTGTAAACTACATTGGAATTTGCCCAAGGATGAATTAGGAAGCTCCCTGAGTACAGAGATCTTGAACCTGGATAGGACCTCCTGTCTACCCTCAGGCGGTCCATTCCCTAAGGGTGGTGATTCAGATCACAGAATAAGATACTTCTTCCTCCATGGGGGGGAACAGACCCTTTTGCTACTACTGTTAAGATGAGAATGCCCCAGGGCAGAGGTTGAAACATCTCTGAAAATCACTGGTTACCCACCCTACATACTAGTCACTGCCTTCTTGTTGACTGTTGCTTAAAACAGTTCCTAGCCCTGGGGCCCTCTGAAGAGAAGGTGGCATTGTGTGCTGTGAGCTGAGTAAAAATAAAGACCACTTCTTTTTGGTGTCCATTGCTAACATTCCTCATGGCCAGCAGAAAACCACTTAGGGGTGGACAGTGGCCTTGGCTCAGGTTCGCTACCCTTGCACCCCCTCACCCTGTCAGTGGTCCACACAGGAAGAGGTAGTCTTCACCTTGACCTTTCCACACCCTATACCCCATCTCCGCCTGGACTGCTTCTGTGTTCCCGGCAGTGCCAGCTACTTCCCTTCCCACCCTGGGCTTCTCCCTCTCTCTTTCTCTGTAAATATTTTATTTTTCTTTTCATAATATAAATGGGACAGAAAAGAGGATCATGAACTGGAATTCAGCTCAGAAACCAAAACTCATAGAGGGTGGGGATGGGGGAGGGCTCAGGCTCTGAACACAGCCCTAAGTCAAAGTTACACACTGCTCCCCAAACTTTGTGTTAGCAGGAGCTCATAATTAACATTTCATAGGAAATAATAAATCATGCCATTAAGTATTCTTTTTTATCAACTCCATCTCATTAAAGGCCCACAGCCTCAGGTCTACGAGGCTCACTCTGCAGGCAGATCTGAGCTGGGCTCAGCTGCTCGGAGAAGGGGCCAGCAGCCCTCCTCGAGCCGCACAGCGAACAGCGAGCAAAGCACCTTGGGAGGGCCCAGGGCAGAGGGAAAAGGAGGGTGCTGGGTCTTGGAGAGGCTATTTCCTGCTCTTCCATGGTTTCACTAGAGCCTGTGTTCCCTCATCTCTAAGTGATGGTGGCAATTCCCTCTCAACGGGTTCTAATGAAGATGAGAAACTTTACACATGAAACTACATGTAAAGCAAGTTATCTATCACACAACTGAGGCTCAATGAATGGCACTATTCCCATCGAATTATCCAAGGCTCTTTGGAATGACTTTATTCATGGAATTCTTAAATTAGCACCTTTTACTCACTGTGGTGATGAATCTTGTTTGGAAATTACATTTTAATGAAAGATATCATAGACTTTCTTATTCCTCCCCGTTCACCTATTCATCCCTACACTCCAGCCAACTCATTATTACCCTGAGAGTAGTCAATCCAAGCCACCAACTGCAATTCCCACTAATGCATTGTTTCCTTTCTTGCCTGCCTTCCATCTAGCCTCCACACATTGCCAGAGTGATCTTTCGAAACTGAAAACTGAGTCCCTTAACATACACACACTGCTATATACAAAATAAACAACAAGGACCTACTATATAGCACAGGGAACTATATTCAAACTCTTATAATAACCTATAATGGAAAAGAATACATATATATGCTATGCTATGCTTATTTGCTTAGCCGTGTCCGACTCTTTGCGAACCCATGGACTGTGGCCCACAAGGCTCCTCTGTCCGAGGGATCCTCCAGGCAAGAATACTAGAGTGAGTTGCCATTTCCTCTTCCAGGGGATAGTCCCAACCCAGGGATCAAACCCTGGTCTCCCGCATTGCAGCCAGACTCTTTACTGTCTGAGCCACCAGGGAAGTCTTATATATGTATATGTGTATATACATATGTATATGTATGTGTGTGTGTGTGTGTGTGTGTGTGTATGTATATCTTCCCTGATAGCTCAGTGGTAAAGAATCCACCTGCAATGCAGGAGCCACAGGAGATGCAGGTTCAACCCCTGGGTCAGGTTACCCTGGAGGAGTGTATGGCAACCCACTCCAGTATTCTTGCTTGGAGGATCCCATGGACAGAGGAGTCTGGCAGGCGATAGTCCACAAGGTCACGAAGAGTCGGACAAAACAGAAGTGACTTAGCATGCATCCATACATGTGTGTGTGTGTGTTTGTATAGTATCTGAATCACTTTGCTGTATACATGAAACTAACACAACATTGTAAATTAGCTATACTTCAATTAAAAAATGGTTAAGAGAAAAAAGGAAATAAAATACAATTGATGTTTTAAAAAATCTATAATTATCAAAATTATTTGATGTATATTGATTATGAAACCCACTGGTGTCATTTTGGGAGCTACAAAGACCTCTGATACCACCGTCCTTTATGTCTCAGTGCAGAAAAGAATTAGCGAGAGACAAAGTGACAGATGAGAAGTTAATTTATTAGTAAAGGACACTTGTGAGGTTTACAAGTGGGTGAGCAGGAAATTTCATGCCCAGAAAACTTACTGGGCTACAGTTTCAAAATAAAAGGAAAAGTGGGTAGGGGGAGGAAAATTTCTTTGTCTTCTCAAGAAGACATCATGCTTTCAACATCAGCTCCTCCTCCAGATAGGGGAGGAGAGTTTTCCTGTCCCTATATGGTCAAGCTAGGTCCACGAATTACTGGTTTTTTATGTGTGTAGAAAGCATATCCTAGGGATCATTAACTTACTGAGTTCACTGGGCAGGATGTGGGTCTCATGCCACCATTGTTTTATTGTTTTGGGGCATGTCTCATGCTTTCATTGCTTGGTTAATAAAACCAAGCTAAGCAAGACTGCTTGGTTTGGTGGTTAAGTAAACCTGCTTCCTTAAGTAATCATTGACTTATAGGGGTCTCCCATATTTTTTCTATTTATAGTCCCCTCATGGTATTAACTATTTAGTCACCTACTTTGTCCCTTTACTCCGTCCCTACCAATTGTATATATATGACCATTACTTTAGGAGGCATAATTTAAATTACCATTATGATGTAAGGTGAACATTGCTACTTTAATTCGACAGTTGAATGAAAGAGACTGTTGATTAACTTGCTTAATATCACAAAGAAGGAGAATTCAAACCCAGATCTTTCCAATTCCAAAATCTGGGCCTTTATTATTTCTCTGAGTGCCCTCTTTGTATGTTTGCAGAGTCGGGCAATGGGACAGGGGAAAGTTAAATAAAAGATAGGAAACTGACTATTCAAATAAAATGCAGTATTTTATTCTGAGCCAAAAAAATAAAAAGAAAGAAATTTAAAGAAAACTAGGTCCTCATGTCATTATGCTTAAAACCCTCCAGTGGGTTTTCATCTCACTTAGAATATGAAGACTAAAAATGTTATCTGCCATATCAGTAAACAGAGAATGCTGCAGCCAACAAGCCGTCAGCCACTGCAGCCCACAATTGCGAACCCTGAGGGGATTTAGGATGGAGAAAAAAGGACAGTTTTAACCTTTAAGGAATGATTTCAATGAGCCCAGACTCGTGAATCTTCCCATACAGAGAAATGCACTCAATTCATTAACTTGAAATGTCTGGTTTTCTTTAATTAGCAGTAATCTTTTGAAGTTCAACTACCTGTTTTTTGTTTGTTTGAACTACTGTACCTCCTGGCTCCTCCCTTACTTCTTTGGAGCAGTCCTTCAGAGCTATCTGAGAGGCTGTGTCCCAGGCTTAAGTCCTCAATGAGACTGCTGAATAAAACATAATTCTCAAGTTTTAGGTTGCTTGTTTTCAGCTGACGGGTAAAATCCTTGCCATAATCTACAGGTGCCTACATAAGCTGGCCCCTGTCCACCTATCCAACTCCATCTCCAACCTGCCTTTTCCTGCTCACTCTGCCCTTACCCCACTGTCTTCATTTTTCCTTCAGTTCAGTTCAGTTCAGTCTCTCAGTTGTGTCCAACTCTTTGCAACCCGGTGAACCGCACCACGCCAGGCCTCCCTGTCCATCACCACCTCCCGGAGTCCACACAAACCCATGTCCATTGAGTCAGTGATGCCATCCAACCATCTCATCTTCTATCATCTTCTTCTCCTCCTGCCCTCAATCTTTCCCAGCATCAGGGTCTTTTCAAACGAGTCAGCTCTTCACATCAGGTGGCCAAAGTATTGAAGTTTCAGCTTCAACATCAGTCCTTCCAATGAACACCCAGGACTGATCTCCTTTACGGTGGACTGGTTGGATCTCCTTGCAGTCCAAGGGACTCTCAAGAGTCTTCTCCAACACCACAGTTCAAAAGCATCAATTCTTCGGTGCTCAGCTTTCTTCACAGTCCAACTTGCACATCTATACATGACCACTGGAAAAACCATAGCCTTGACTAGACAAACCTTTGTTGACAAAGTAATGTCTCTGCTTTTTAATATGCTGTCGAGGTTGGTCATAACTTTCCTTCCAAGGAGTAAGTGTCTTTTAATTTCATGACTGCAATCACCATCCGCAGTGATTTTGGAGCCCAGAAAAATAAAGTCAGCCTCTGTTTCCCCATCTATTTGCCATGAAGTGATGGAGCCTGATGGCATGATCTTAATTTTCTGAATGTTGAGCTTTAAGCCAACGTTTTCACTCTCCTCTTTCACTTTCATCAACAGGCTCTTTAGTTCCTCTTCACTTTCTGCCATAAGGGTGGTGTCATCTGCATATCTGAGGTTATTGATATTTCTCCCGGCAACCTTGATTCCAGCTTGTGCTTCCTCCAGCCCAGAGTTTCTCATGATGTACTCTGCATACTCACTCAAAGCCTTTTCACTTGCTATACCTAGAAACGCACTTCACTCTTGCAGACTGCATTGTGCCCTCACAGAATGTATATGAAGTTCTACCCTCCAGTACCTTGGAATGTGACTAGATTTGGAGATAAGGTCTTTCAGGAGGAATTAAGGTAAAATGAGGTTATATGGGTGGGCCCGAATCCAACAGGACTGACGTCCTTATGAGAGGAGATTAGAGCGTGGACACAAACAGACTGTGAGACGGTCATATGAGGACATGGTGAGAAGGCGACCATTTGTAAGCCAAGGAGAAGCCTCAGAAGAAACCAAACCTGCTAACACCTTGATCTTGAACTTCGAGCCTCCAGAACTATGAGAAAATAAATTTCTGTTGTTTAAGCCATGCAGTCTGTGGTATTTCTTTATGGTAGCCCTAGGGAATTAATATAAGCCCCATCTTTACATGGCTGGTTCTTTTTTTAGCCTTCTCAGCACTCAACATAAATGCCATGTCCTCAGAGAGAATGTCTGTAACTACTCAGACATAAACCACAGCTTCCCATCACCTGTTTTTCTTCACATTAAAATACTTTCACAGCGTGAAATTATTTTATTTGTTGACCAGCATATTGTCTGTTGTAAAGTAGAATATAAACTCTGTGAGAGCTCTCCCCTTGAGTGTCCCGCTGCCCTGCTAAGATAGTACCTGGCACAGGATAGGCACATGGAAAATATTTAGTTAATGTCCACAGTGCCAAGTGCCCAGGAGGCTACAGAGACAAGTATGAAATGGTTCCCAGCACGGGGAAGCATGGTGCCCATAGTTGGCCAGGAATCCTGGCTCCCAGGGAGTACATGGGCCTGAAGAGTGGACAGGGCATGGTCTAGAGAGGCCAGCACAGACCCGGACATTTCTGAAAGCCCAGAGGAGTGAAGCAACTGTGTGAATGTGTGCAATGCTAAGAATTCAGTTTGCCTAGAAGTACCTGTGGTTATAGGAAGGGCTGAGAGAGTTGTGGGAAGGGGTAGACAGGGATTTCACCTTGAAGTGTCAATCTGGGACACTTGAACTTTCTTCTCTCTCTCCTTTCAACTCTGTCTCTCTTTCTCCTTCTCTCTCTCTCTCTCATTTTTCTGCCTCCCCTTCATCATCTGCATCTCTTCTCTCTCCCCACCACTTCCTCCCTGCCTTCCCACCCCCTTTGTTTAAATTTAGTTGCACTGGGTCTTAGTTGAGGCATGCAGAGTCTTTAGTTACAGCATGCAGGATATAGTTCCCTGACTAGGGATCAAAACTGGTCCCCCAGCTTTGCGAGTGTGGAGTCTTAACCACTGGACCACGAGAGAAATCCCTCCTTTACTTATAAGCAGAAAAAAAACAAAGACATTCAATGTCACAGGTGCGTTATAAGAACAGAATTATATAATACCTGTGGAAGCATCCAGTAAGTGTCAGATTCCTAACTGATAAAAATGTGTTGCATAAAAGTTAGTTGCATAACTCTAATAAACAACTGCAGAAACTGTAATAACTGTGCGTGTGTGTGTGTGCTTAGTCGTGTCTGACTCTTTGCGACCCCGTGGACTGACTGTAGCCCGCCTGGTTCTTCTGTCCATTGGAATTTCCAGACAAGAATACTGAAACTGGTTGCCATTTCCTGTTCCAGGGGATCCTCCTAACCTAGAGATCCTAGAGATAGAAAGCATATCTCCTGCATTGGCAGGCAGATTCTTTACCACTGCACCACCTGGGAAGCCCTAAAAACTGTCTGAAGTTCTGAAGTGAAATGAAAGTTGCTCAGTTGTATCCAACTCTTTGCAAACCCATGGACTATACAGTCCATGGAATTTTCCAGGCCAGAATACTGAAATGGGTAGCCTTTCCCTTCTCCAGGGGATCTTCCCAACCAAGGGATCGAACTCAGGTCTCTCCCGCATTGCAGGCAGATTCTTTACCACAAGGTAAGCCCTAAAAACTGTCTAGGAGCCTGGATATTCAAAAGTACAGAATGCTTCCAGCTTCTTTCATCTTGAATTCCCCTCAGGGTACACTGGCACTGTAGGATGTGCCAAATGTAGCACTCAATTCTTTGTGTAAGTGGACACTGGGCAATGCTCTTTCTTCTTTTTGTTTACTGTTGTATATATTTTGCCTGGATTTTAATGATATTTCTGATCCCTATTATTCCACCTTGTTTGAAAGTGACTTACATAGCCAAAATTATGGAAAAGTTGGGGAAACAACTTTAAGTATTTCCCAATCAATAAAAAGAGGGAAAACAAAGTATTCAGCTGTGGCCAAAAAATTGGATGGTGACAGTTTAATTGACATCTTGAAAGAAGACACTAAGCGATTAACCGAGGAGCAGAGAGAAACATTAAGTACAAATAGTTCTTAATATCTCTTACTTTTGGGAGATTGAAAGATTTTTCCCAAGGCAATTCTGACTATGGAGTGTGGAACTTTCCCTTCCAGCACTGATCTTTGACCCTAATCCAAAGGTTAGTGAAACTCCCCAGTCCTGTTGTTTCTCTTCTGTTCATCCAACTTCTCAACAGGGTAAGAGGCACGGCCTGAGGTCAAGCCGGGGGAGAAGTTGGAAAGCTGCTAAATCGGCTCTGGGTCGGGGGAGAGGGTTGAGGGGGCATCCAGACTCAAGGGAATCGGCCACTTATGAAATAAAACTGTTATCACTCTCTTCCCCACCAAATATTTGCCAAGTGCTGCCTTCCCACAGCACTGCCGCCAAACCACCAGAAGTCCATCCTTTTAACATTTGGCCCTTGACTCTGGGTACTGACTCAGTGCGAACATTGCCAGATACTGGGAAAAAAAAAAAAAGATCAGCTATACTTTTTGGTTTCAGAGCTGAAAGACCCAAATGAGCACTTGTGAAACCATTAAATAACACTCTAAGAGTGATTTCTAGTTACTTATTTCCAAGCATAAGAGGCCCATAGGGTACCCAGCACAATGAATGAAGAGACTCCACCATCAACATGGTACTATGTGAGATTTCCCAAAACCATAGAAGAAAGACCCTAAAAGGTTTAAGAGGGGAAAAAAAAAACAAAAAACAAAGAAAAGTAAAGAAAACACATGTTCTATAGAAAGACCGGAGCCACAAATGGAGTCAAGCTTCTCCATATTGGGCCTGAATGTTAGAAATCAATGGGTCAGTGACTTCAAAAGTCAGAGGGAGGGACTTCTTTGGTGGTCCAGTGGTTAAAAGTCCACCTGCCAATGCAGAGGACATTGGTTCAATCCCTGACTTGGGAAGATCCCACATGTCAAAGAACAAATAACCCCAGACAACACAACTATTAGTCTGTGCTCTAGAGCATAGAAACACAAACTATTGAGCCCACAACTACTGAAGTGCACTTTCCCTGCAGCACTGCAACAAGAGAAGCCACTGCAATGAGAAGCCTCAGAACCTCAACGAAGAGAAGCCCCCCACCCCCTGCTCACTGAAACTAGAGAAAAGATTGAGCAGCAATGAAGACCCAGCACAGCCAAAAGTAAATAAAATTATATATATATTTTTAAAAAATTAAGAATATGCCTTGCAATACAGGGGATGAGAGTTTGGTCCCTGATCGAGGAACTAAGAGCCCACATACCACAGAGTAAATAAGCTTGTGCACCACAACTAGAGAGTCCTTGTGCCACAACGAAAACCTGATGCAGGAAAAAAAAAGGAAAAATTATTTTCAAGCCAGAATCCCACTTTTCTCATCAGGTGGCCAAAGTATTGGAGCTTCAGCTTCAGCATCAGTCCTTCCAATGAATATTCAGGGTTGATTTCCTTTAGGATTGACTGGTTTGATCTCCTTGCTGTCCAAGGGACTCTCAAGAGTCTTCTCCAGCATCACAGTTTGAAAGCATCAGTTCTTCAGCACTCAACTTTCTTTATGGTCCAACTGTCACATCCATACACGACTACTGAAAGAACCATAGCTTTGACTATAGTCATCTTTGTCAGCAAAGTGATGTCTCTGCTTTTTAATATGTTGTCTAGGTTTGTCATAGCTTTCGTTTCAAGGATTAAGAGTCTTTTAATTTCATGGCTGCAGTCACTGTCCACAGTGATTTTAGAGCCCAAGGAAATCAAATCTGCCACTGTTTCCACTGTTTCCCCATCTATTTGCCATGAAATGATGGGACCGGATGCCATGATCTTAGTTTTTGGAATGTTGAATTTTAAGCCGGCTTTTTCACTCTCTTCTTTCACCGTCATCAAAAGGCTCTCTAGTTCCTCTTAGCTTTCTGCCATTAGGGTGGTATCATCTGCATACCTGAGGTTGTTGATATTTCTCCCAGCAATCTTGATTCCAGCTCATGCTTCATCCAGCCCAGCATTTCTCATATGTACTCTGCATAGAAGTTAAACAAGCAGGGTGACAATATATAGCCTTGACATACTCCTTTCCCAATTTTGAACCAGTCCACTGTTCCATGTCCAGGTCTAACTGTTGCTTCTTGGCCTGCATACAGGTTTCTTAGGAGGCAGGTAAGATGTTTCGGCACTCCCATCTCTTTAAGAACTTTCCACAGTTTGTTGTGATGTGCACAGTCACAGGCTTTAGCATAGTCAATGAACCAGAAGTAGATGTTTTTCTCGAATTCCCTAGCTTTTTCTGTGATCCAACGGATGGACAGGGAGGCCTGGCGTGCTGTGGTTCATGGCGTCACAAAGAGTTGGACACGACTGAGCAGCTGAACTGAACTGAACTGAACGGATGTTGGCAGTTTGATCACTGATTCCTCTGCCTTTTCTAAATCTAGCTCATACATCTGGAAATTCTTGGTTCACGTACTGTTGAAACCTAGCTTGGAGGATTTTGAGCATTACCTTGCTAGCATGTTAAATGAGTACAGTTTTGTGGTAGTTTGAACTTTCTTTGGCAGTGTCCTTCTTTGGGATTGGAATGAAAACTGATCTTTTCCAATCCTGTGGCTGTTACTGAGTTTTCCAGATTTACTGGCATATTGAGTACAACACTTTAACAGCATCATCTTTTAGGATTTTAAATAGATCAGCTGGAATTCCATCACCTCCACTAGCTTTGTTCATAGAATCCCATACTTAGCCAAATTATCTAATATGAAGATAAAGTAAAAGCATACAAAATCTAATGATAATAATACCTCCTATGCAACTTTTCCTTGGCATCTGCTAAAGTATGTACTTCAGCAGCACGAAGTAGCAAATAAAGAAGGAAAAAAAAAAATACATGGGGTCCAGGATACAGGTAAGAGGATATAAATGCCAGGATGACAATCATGCAGTCAAGAGAGTACCTACAACTAATTCAGGTTGGAGCAGCAAGATAGAAGAATCCAAGAGGAAGGTCTCTAGAGTGAGGGGAAAGAAGTAGGATTGATAGACTGATATTAAAACATTTGAAAAATAATATTTTTAGGCCATTGATAGATATGATGTAGATAAATGGTGTATAACTTGTACATCAATTGGCTTTGTAGTGGACAAAATCTACATAGTCATGATAAGATAAATAATTGTCAATTTAACTAAAAAACTGTGATACAACTATTGAGAAGATGAATCAGGAAAAATGAGGAATTTAGGGGTGGAATAAGAACTCTAAATCTGCATCTCTTATAACCCAAAGGGAAATGGATAACATTTGAAATTAATAAATCAAGAGAAACGGCATGAATTGCTATAATTGAGAAATCTAGAACTAAAGAAAAAGTTGTAAGTGGTTACCTCTAGGAGCAAAAATGAGGAAGACAGTGAGGAATAAGGTAGGAAGTCTGAAGTAATTACTAACTTTTCTGATACTATATATTTACTTTTTTACAACTATGTGCATTGATTGTAGCACTTTTTTATTCCAGTAAAATTTCCATAACATAAAATTTACCATTTTAACCATGTCAGAGTGTACAATTCAGTGGCATTAAGTACATTCATATTATTGTGCCACCATACACTATCAATCTCCAGAACTTTTCCATCACCCCAAACTGAAACTTCACACCCATTAAACACTACCTCCTCAATCCTCCCTTCCTCAAATGCTTGGGAACCACTGGTTTACTTTTTTTCTCTATGAATTTCACAATTCTATACAACTCATATTTGTGAAATACTACAATATTGGTTGCTTATCAGCTTATTTCACTTTAGCATAGTGTCTTCAAGATTCATCCATGTTGTAGCACATGTCAGAATTTCCCTCCTTTTTAAGGCTGAGTAAACATTCCACCGTATGTATATACCATATTTGGTTTATCCATTCATCTGATGACGGACACTTGGGTTGTTTCCACCTTTCAGCTATTTTGAATAGTGATTCTATGAACATTGATGTGAGTATCTGAGTCTCTGCTTTCAATTCTTCCAGGTACATACTTAAAGGTGCAATTACTGGAACACAGGATAACTCTGTTTAAGTTTTTAAGAAATCGTCATAGGGTTTTTCATGGGAGCTGCACCACTTTACATTCCCATTGGCAAAACACTAGGGTTCCAGTTTCTCCACTTTCTGGCCAACACTTGGTATTATCTGATTTTTGTTTGTCTGTATTGTTTTGCTTTTATACTAGCCATCCTAATTGGTGTGAAGTAGGATCTCACTGTAATTTTGACTTCTATTTCTCTAATAATTAGTAATGTTAGGCACCTTTTCCTGTGTTATTTGCTATTTGTATATTTTCCCTGGAGAAATGTCTATTCAAGTTCTTTGCCCATTTTTTTGAATTGGGTTTTTTGTTTGCCTTTATTCCTTTGAGATAGAAACAAAGCATCGAATTGTGGTGTTGGAGAAGACTCTTGAGAGTCCCTTGGACTGCACGGACATCAAACCAGACAATCCTAAAGGAAACAGCTCTGAATATTCATTGGAAGGGCTGACACTAAAACTAAAGCTCCAATACTTTGGCCACGTGATGCGAAGAACTGACTCATTGGAAAAGATCCTGATGCTGGGAAAGATTGAGGGCACAAGGAGAAGGGGGCGATAGAGCATGAGATGGTTGGATGGCATCATCAACTCAATGGACTTGAGTTTGAGAAAACTCCGGGAGGTAGTGAAATACAGGGAAGCCTGGCATGCTGCAGTCCATGGGGTGGCAGAGTCAGAAAAGACTGGGCGACTGATCAACAGCTGTGGTATCGGATGCTTTCTGATGAGTTGACCTATAACTAGAAGCTCTAAGGCTCTATCTCCTGTAGCAACACACTGTCTCCCAGCCTTCACATTTCCCTTGCTCACTTTTTTTTTGTTTGTTTTTTCTTTTTTTTATTTTATTTATTTAATTTTTTTAATTTATTTTTTTTTGGTCATACATTGATATGAATCAGCCATAGATTTACACGTATTCCCCATCCTGATCCCCCCTCCCACCTCCCTCTCCACCCGATTCCTCTGGGTCTTCCCAGTGCACCAGGCCCGAGCACTTGTCTCATGCATCCCACCTGGGCTGGTGATCTGTTTCACCATAAATAGTATACATGCTGTTCTTTTGAAACATCCCACCCTCACCTTCTCCCACAGAGTTCAAAAGTCTGTTCTGTATTTCTGTGTCTCTTTTTCCGTTTTGCATATAGGGTTATCGTTACCATCTTTCTAAATTCCATATATATGTGTTAGTATGCTGTAATGTTCTTTATCTTTCTGGCTTACTTCACTCTGTATAAGGGGTTCCAGTTTCATCCATCTCATTAGGACTGATTCAAATGAATTCTTTTTAACGGCTGAGTAATATTCCATGGTGTATATGTACCACAGCTTCCTTATCCATTCATCTGCTGATGGGCATCTAGGTTGCTTCCATGTCCTGGCTATTATAAACAGTGCTGCAATGAACATTGGGGTATACGGAGAGAATGGAATCTTAACCACTGGATGGTAATCCATCCAGTGGAAATTCCAATGGTATTTCCCAATGGAAATGAAAAATTTCCAAATGGAATTCCCATCCAATGGAAATTCCCTAGATGTGTTTCTTAAATGTGAGGCAGGGCACAACTTCTGTAATACCACAAACTGTTGAGGTTCCAGGTATTGTCCATATGAAGTGTATTATACACCCTTATCTCAGGAAAATCTCTGAATTTCTCTGCAAGGTCTCACTACCCTCCTAAAACTCCTATCTTGCAGGATAGAAAAAGTCATTTTCTGTTTTGCAGGATTTTTCTCCAAGCATCCTGGGACACATTCCTAAAATACTCCCTGAAGGACAGTGTTTCCAACAAGCTAACTGAATCCTCCTGGGGGAAGTCCATTTCTACCACCTCCTTATCTATTTTCAGTGCTAGCTCTGTTTATCACCTGTGTAACTAAGAAGAGCCTTTAACCGTGGCGGAATAGAAATGTGACACAGAGTAACTGATGTTGCTGATGGGAGAGGTGGCTCAATGGGACATGAAACCTGCATGAGCAGCTCCCCTCATGACTCCATCTGGGCTTCAGTATAAGTGTACATTTCATCCTCTTGACATCACATCTCCTTGAGCTCCTTCAAATATCATCCCCCTCCACTTTTTCTTTTTAAACTATTGTTAGTATTCTCAATCAACCACTGAACAATTAAGATGGTGTGGAATAGAGGATGAGAGTACAGACTTGATGGTCTTGATGGCTCAGACAGTAAAGAATCTGCCTGCAATGTGGGAGACCCAGGTTTGATCCATGGGTCGGGAAGATCCCATGGAGAAGGGAATGGCTACCCACTCCAGTATTCATGCCTGGAGAATCCCATGGACAGACCACCTGGCGGGTTAGTCTGTGGGGTCACAAAGAGTCAGACACGACTTAGTGACTAAGCATGCATGCACATATATAGTCTGAAGCCAGAGTCTTTAAGTTTCCATCCCAGTTCGGCTATGTGTTAGCCGAGCCACCTTGATAAATCCTCTAACCCCTCTGTAAATCAGTCTGTTCATCTGTAATATGTCCTTCAATAGGTTCTGAAGTTAAATACATGAAAAGCGCTTCCAATAATGCCTGGTACATGGTGAGCACTGCACACACCTGAAGCTCTTTGAGACGATTACTATCATGGCATTAAGTACCCAGAAGGGTGTTTAACCAACACTTACCAATGATGTCCTCTGAGGGGCAGGATTTAGGAAGGGAGGTCGCTGAGGTGAGGATTTTAATTTCTAACTCATGCACCTCTGTATTGTTTTAATTTATTACTTTTTATTAGAAGCAACATAAGGAAAACAATTTTAATGGCATCTGGCTAAGAGAATATAAAACAATCTCTCCAAACTTCCCATTAAAAGCTAAGAAGACACAAACCTTTTTTAAAAAAATCCACCCAAATATTTAAAACTAATGTTACCAATCTAAGGTTTGGAACCTGTATGAACTTTCTGTATCTACCAGACCAACTGAGGCAAAGTGGGGGAGGAAAATGGTATCACTGGCCCATCTGTGCTCCACTTCCCAACAAATAGGTACTCAGAACTTCTCAGCCTTTAGCAATAAAAATTTGAGCTCAGTACCAAGCAGAAAACAGAGTAGCAGTCTCCTCCACTTCACAATGAGCTTCTTTGTTTTGAGCCAAGCAACCAGATGTGGCCATGCTTTCCCCATCAGCTTCTCTTTCTACATTCAGTTTAAAACTACAGCTCCCAGAAAACCCCTCGGTAGGAATGGGGATCTGAAAGAGTTACAGGTATACCTGACGCCAACGCAAGGTCTCTGCCCCACCCACCCTACTTTAATATTCTGGAAAAGTACCTGGAAACTTGTTTGTTTAAGGGGCAAGGGCTCAAGAAACCTCTTCTTTGTGCTGGTCCTGTGTGAACCACTTGAAGACATTAGAAAATAGGAATGAGGAAGGAAAGTTATAAAAGAGCTGGAAGATGACACAGGGCAGTAGAAACTCAAGAAACAGGACAGCCAATGCAACCCCAGAATCCCTGCAGGAATGACAGCCTCAGCAACCACACCCCAGTGGGTGGCCCCCCGGGGCCACTAGTCAGAATGTGCAGGGGACAGAGTTTCCTTCCATGATGGCATCTGAAGGAGGATCCAAAGGAAACAGTCACATTATGAACTGCTATTGCTCTTGTGGGAATAATTTACTGCACCTAAGAACTCAGGCTCCCTCCTTACCAGTTTCAGAACCTTCATTAAATGTAATCACCACAGTATTTACTATGCCAACAACATGGAGCCACAGTTACTGTCTTAAAGAAAATGCATCATTAATTGATGCAGTCACTTTGGAAAACAGTCTGGCAGTTATTGAAAGCATTAAACATCAAGCTATCATATGATCCAGCAATGCCACTCCCAAGTATAATCCCAGGAGAACTGAAAACATACATTCATGCCAAAACTTGTATACAAATATTCATAGCAGGATTATCCATGACAGCCAAAAAGTGGAAACAATCCAAATGGCTGTCAATTGAGAATAGATAAAATGTGGTACAGTCATACGATGGATGGCTATCCTGTCATAAAAGGGAATGAAGTACTGATAAGTGCTAAAGCGTGAATAAACCTTGAAAACATCATGCTTAGTGAGAAAACCTAGACACAAAAGGACACATACTGTATAATTCTATTTATATGAAAGTCCAGATTAGACAAATTCAGAGAGGTAGAAAGTAGATTAGTGGTTGGCAGAGGATAGGAAGAGAGGAGAATGGGAATAATTGATAACAAGTATGCAGCAGCATGAGAGTGAGGAAATGTTCTTTCAGGATAAGGAAAAAATGTTCTAGAATTAGGTAGTGGTGATGGATACTGGGAGTGATGCTGGGAATGATTGAGGGCAGGAGGAGAAGGGGACGACAGAGGATGAGATGGTTGGATGGCATCACCGACTCAACGGACATGGGTTTGGGTGGACTCTGGGAGTTGGTGATGGACAGGGAGTGCTGCAGTTCATGGGGTCGCAAAGAGTCAGACACAACTGAGTGACTGAACTGAACTGAACTATGGTTGTGCAACCATCAGAATATACTAAAAACCACTCACCATACTTTAAATGGGTGAATTTTATCTCATGTTTATGATACCTCAATAAAACTGGTGTATACATATAAAAAAAAAAAAAAAGATCTACGCGGGTGATGAGCCGAGCCACCCACCTACACCACCACCACCAAAAGTTAATACAGGGTTTGGGGGAAGTATGGCCAGGGTGACAATTTTTATTTCTATTTCTCTAGCGGTTTTGTTTTGTTTTATTTCAAAATTTCCCTCTCTGATGTGCAGGTATTACTTCACCAACTGAAGCACTGAGACCAGAGAGACTCTGCTGGATGATTCAAATCCAAACTCTTCTGGGTGAAAGAGATAATCTTGGGCAAGTCAATTATTCTATATCTCAGTCTCCTCATGAAAAAGTGGGGGGTAAGATCACTGACCTCGCAGGGTACTTGTGAGTTTAATAAGAGAATGCTGTAAAGGATTTAGATCAGAGCCTGGCATATTAGTAAGTATTCAAGAAATATCAGCTGCCATCATTTTTGTTATTACGAATACAACACAGTAAAATAATACTACTTGTCATTATAGGTAGCACTTACACAGCATTGTTACAGCATTTTACAGAATCTTAAGGTGTTTAGTCCTCATCACTGCCTTGTGAGATGGCATACTCGTATGCCCATTTTACAGATGAGCATTTACTGTGAAGTGGATGAACACTGGACAGTGACGCGCATTCTGTACATACATTTTGTGGAAATTTAGGAGCAAGTAAAGAGCATAGAGAGCTGAGGTAATCAAGGAGGACTTCATGAAGTAAGTGACCTTGGAAGAAAAGGAAGGTAGGCCTTGGATAATCTCACAGGGTGGGAAAGTGTGGTGAGGACCTTGAAGGTGAAATGGAAGCTGCCAAGAAGTGGAAAAGATCAACATTTATTTATTGTGAGGAACAAATAGTTTCACTGTTATGTTATATTCTGCCCCTCGGAAATAACTACTAATTAGGAAAATTTTTAAATATTTAATCATCATATTCTAAAGGGATAAAACATTTTCTTTCCCTCAGTCTTTGACCTTCTTACGTATACATATAAGAAACAATTGCTAGTTAGAAAAATTAGTAAATAATGGTTTTCTTTCTTCTTTCTAAAATAAACCTTAGTGTTTTAATTCCATTTGCCTCCAAGTTACTACACCTTGGAGATTTTTTTCCACATGGATCTACCGCACCCTTTGTTACAACTGCATAGTACTCCACAATAGGAATATTCTGTGACTCATTTCTCCATTCTCCTACTGATCAGTTTTCCACTATTACAAGCCCTGTTTGTAAATACAGTACTGTTGTTTGTGATCCTGTAGTAGTATCTTTGTTCGAGCCTTTTCTTGGATTGTTTCCTTTTGTTTTTGTTTGTTCTTTCGTTCTTAGATTGTTTTGAGTGCTACTCTGAGGTATCAATTGGAGTATGAACCGGCAACCGTCTTCAGTATTCCTAACTAAAAAGATTCCAAGGACAGAGGAGCCTGGCAGGCTACAGTCCCTGAGGTTGTAAAGAGTCGGACTCGACTGATTGCAAGCATGACGCCACGACTGAGATATCAACAGATAACAGGAAGCGGAAATGCTGGGTCATAGATCCAATTTTTAAAACGCGAATCAAGCAGGAGGCAAATGGAAATTTTCTGTACCTTCGTTTCAATTTTGTTGTGAATGTAAAACAGCTCTTTAAAAAAGAAACAAGCAGTCCT
Source organism: Cervus canadensis (assembly GCF_019320065.1). Taxonomy (NCBI): domain Eukaryota; kingdom Metazoa; phylum Chordata; class Mammalia; order Artiodactyla; family Cervidae; genus Cervus; species Cervus canadensis. The sequence goes on along the minus strand of NC_057392.1, from coordinate 5,745,445 downwards.
TAAATCAAATCAGAGATTGGGCCGGCTCGCACCCCCACTCCGCTTGCATACCAGGAACCCAGACCTGGAGCCGGGGGATCGAGGAGTTCGAATCCGTTAGGCTGCTCAGGTCGAGACCGCACCGGGCTCAGCCCTCCGAACAAACGCTTGAGGTGCGAGGACACCGTGACCTACTACCCTCCCTGCACGCGCTCTGGCCCCGCCTCCCGGCCCCTTTCATTGAGAAACGCCTTAGCGATCACGTGAAAGAGGCATGCCGGCTGCGTGACGTCACGCAGCGCGGGCCAATGGTAGCTTCTGTTTATGTCGGGGGCGGGGGGGGTGGTCGGAATATTCATCCCCATTTCGCCGCCGCCGCGCTGCCCTCTAGCGCGGGTGATGAGCGCCGAGCCAGAGCGGGAGGCGGCCCGGCTGCAGCGCTAAGGGGAGGGCCGCGCCGGCTCCTTCTGCAGCCGCGTCTCCGTCAGCTCCCCTCGCCGTCACTGGGGCGCCGTGCTGCTCCAGGCCGGGGCGGAAGCTGCGGCCTTCGCGGGCGGTCGGATCCGCGTCCCGCCTCAGCGCCCGGAGGACATGCGGGAGAGAGAATGAGCCAGAGGGACACGCTGGTACATCTGTTTGCTGGAGGGTACGTTGCAGCGGGGGCTTGCGGACGGTGGTTGAGGGCTGAGGCCGAGGGCCGTGGCCTGAGACGCGGGCTAGAAGGGTGAGGGGGATGCGGCCCGGAAGCGCAGGGGTGAGGGGACTGGAGCTGGGAGCCGAAGAAGCCCAGAGGGCTGAGGCCCAGGCAGGCAGGGTGGGAGGGTGAAGCCGGCTGGACGTCAGGCTTTGGGCCCGCGGAGCCGGAGCAAGGCCTGGGGAGTGGCCGGCGGCGCTGGGGTCCACGTAGGCCCACGTAGGCCGCGTCGGGGATGCGCGGCCGCGGGAGGACAGTAGCTGCAGGCCTCACGTAGGTTGCCCGGTCTGGTCGGGGGCGGCAAGTGCGGAGGCCGAGGACAAAATGGGCGCCGCACCTCCTCCTTCCCTCCCTGGCGCGCGGGCTGCGGCGGGGCCTCACGTAGCTCACGCCCCTCCTCGAACCTCGCGCGGCTGATTTCCGGGCGCTCGTCGGTCCCGGTCAGTCGTCCTGGAGCTTCCGGCTCCAGCGGGAAGGCTTTGGGGTTCGGTTGCTCGCAGTAGCTGTCTGTTTCTAGCTCAGAAGATTTCCTTCCTGAGCTTTTCCAGGTTGCGAGGTGCTGTCTCAAAGCGACAGTGCGTACGGGGTCAGATTCTTTAACTGAAAATCAACCCTCTTGCACATCCGCTGCTTTTCGTCCGCTTAAAGAAGAAAAGTGGGGGTAGGGGAGAGGTCAGAAGCTTTGACAATAGTTACTGTTTGTACAAGGTTAAGACTGAAAGTCTTAATTCCCTGTTTGCCAGCCTGAGTGCTACAGATCTTTTGTTCAGCCAATTTAGTCTCCTTTTTTAGGTTGTTCTTTCCAAATTTGGAGAGGCATAGCAATTTTAAATTTAGAAGCTACTACTTTTTTGCAGGGTCATAAAGAGTCTTATCAAAAATGGATAAGACGAATTATGCTGAGGTTCTTTTCTGCCTTTGTGACCATATAAAGTCGCATCCCCTCAAAGCATGCAGTTTATTTCTAAATCAGCTACTTTGAGAATATTAAACTAATACTTACGCGGTTCGGTTCACAGTGGCTTCATTGGAGTTAGACGTGTGGACTCTATTGCCAGTGATGACCATGCTTTCCTTAGGTTGGCACATTGACTCAACAAACACTGTACACCACTTGTGGACCAGGCACTGTTCTGACATTAAAGTACTTTTCATGTAGTTTGTGAGACTCCGTTTTGGTAGGGTTTGCTTTCTGTATTAACTGTTTAGCAATAATCTTGACAAATTAAATCATTTTTAAACCGATAAGCCGTGTAGGTATTCTTGTAAAGATATCTTGTTGTGCAAATAATTGGGTTCCCTTCTGTAATTAGATCATAAGGTAATTCTTGAAAGTTAGACACACATCTACTTCTGGCCACTATTTTAATCTGAGTGAAAAATGGGCAAACTCTTTGATCTCAGTTGCTTCATCTCTAAAATGAGAACGTTGAGACGGTTTCTAAGGCCCTGTTCTAGGTCCTAAAATTTTTATTGCTCTACATACTGTCGAGTTTTGTTTAAAATGTGCTCAGTCACATCCGACTCTTTGTGAACCTATGGACTGCAGCCCACCAGGCTCCTCTGTCCATGGGATTTTCCAGGCGAGAATACTGGAGTGGGTTACCATTTCTTCCTCGAGGGGATCTTCCCCACCCAGGGATTGACCCCTCATCTCCTGCCTTGTCAGGCAGATTCTTAACCAGGGAGTCGCCTGGGAAGCCTTGTTAAAAATAGGGCATATTTATTTGCAATGTTAGCTTGATTGCACTAATTTCCCAGTTTGGGAGCCCCTCTACCCCTCCATGCTCCACTATTTTGGCCTTGAGAATTCCATGGTCTGTATCGTCCATGGGAATCACAAAGAGTCGGACACCACTAAGTAACTTTGACTTTTCACTAGCCCCCAAAAGAGAACTTAGTGTGTGCAGGTTATTTAGAGTTTTAAATGAAGTACTTGTTTATAGGACCTGACATAAGATAGATGCTCAGCCTCATAAATTCTTCCTTTGCATCCTGTCTCCATTATATGTTTATATGTAGTTGCATAAGTTATTTCAGTAAAATTTGGCTTATCTTTCTTAGAGAAACATTAGAGCTAGGAAGGATGGTAAAGATCACCTGGCTTAGCTCCTTCAAAATATGGGGAAATACCAAGGTATAAAAAATGTATTTACCCAAAAAAAAAAAATGTATTTACCCAACATCAAACAACTTTTAATACATGCTGAGTGAGAGGTAAATAATCTCTTAGGAACCTTCCAGCTCTGTCTTAAATGAAATCAGTGCTGTGGAATGTTCTGAAAATCTGTATCCTAAGCATTGTGGAAATGCAAATTGACTTGTGGGTAACTTTGTTCTTGGTTGAAGATGTCTGAGTGGTTCACCTGGTAAATAATCTGCCTGCTATTGCAGGAAACATGTTCCATCCCAGGGTCAGGAAGATCCCCTGGACAAGGAAATGGCAACCTTCTCCAGTATTCTCACCTGGAGAATCCCATGAACAGAGGAGCCTAGTGGTCTACAGTCCCTAGGGTGGCAAAGAGTTGGACACAACTGAGCATGCACACAGACAGTATATCTCAAGTTGTGTATTTAGGCAATCATTTCTTGGACCTTCTTTATAGAAAACTAGATTTCATTTTTTTTATCATGATAGAATTATGTAAATTAAAAGTTAGGGAAACTTATTTTTTACTTTAATAATAACCAGATAGAGAAAAGTAATTCTTTTTATTAGCTGTTGTGCAAGAACCAAAAACCTTTCACAGTCACATTTAATCATTAGACAAAAATCATTTTAAGATAGAACCTTGGAATTGTTTTCGTGATGATTATAATCGTATGTATTCAAATATGTGTTTGCATCTCAGATTTTTAGGAGCCTTGTAGTGCTATTATTAAATCAGGAAATTTTGGAACATTCTAGCACTGGACCTTGGGTCTGAGTGACAGCCTCACATGTGTAACTCATGCTTCCTTTAACACACCCTTTGGTCCCATTAAGTTTTTGTCAGGGTTAATATTCAGAGTAAGGTCATCGGTTAGGCTGTATTAACAGAGGCCACTCATGACAGCCTGCAAAAAGGATGTATGTACAATTTTATTTTAGCTATACTTTTAATAACAGTGTTTGTGTATGAAGGTTTAAGCAGTATGTTTTACATTCTTTGATAGATCTACATTGTTTACTTGTGTGTCAATTGCATATGTTCACCAAGAAGCAGTTTGGGGTTTTTTTCTATTTGAGACAGATTGCCTCAAATGGGAGGAATAAATCTCCAACTTAGGTGGATGAATTTTTTTCCTATGTAGCTCCTGTGACAGTGAGAGCTTAAAACATACAGTGGGAAATCTCAGGTTATCTAAGATTGTTTATATTTATATCCTGGAATTAACCCAGTCATTTATTAAACCGTTTATTTTTCATTTATTCAGTAAGAATCTCCAGTGGGTGTCAGATATCTTGATTCTGCAGAAATTTTGTCATAATATGTTAAATGACTTCACCTGTTTCCTTGTAAGATCTGGGCAGAAGTAGAATACTTAAACGTATAATTAATGTGGTTTATATACAGTTTACTTTGTCTACATTTTTGCTTAGCCTTATTTTCATGATTTTTGCAACTTTTTCTCCTTAAAAATACATTCTTTAATTCTGCCTGATAGATTGTAAGACTAAGGTAAGTTGCTTATCCTGATGTAGAATATTCTCGAAGAAAGTTACGTTCCTCTAAGGAGATTATTGTGGTATAGCATTGTGAGTCAGGAACCCCTGGGAGTTCCCAAGAACTTTTGGTGGTCTGAGATGTTAAAGCTCTTCTCATAAAAAAATTAACACATTATTGCCTTTTCACTGTTGACGTTTGGACCACTGGTGCAAAAGCAGTGATGCCTTAGCATGCATCAAGGCAGCATCCCCAGACTCTGTCGGTAGTCACTAGCACTTGCCCTTTAAAAACACAGGTTCACTTAAGAATGTTTTTGAAACAGTAAAAATTAGTTTTAAATCTTGACGCTTGTGTATACAACATTTTATATTCTGCGTGAGAAAATGGGAAACATGAATAAAGTACTTCTGCAATTGTTGCAGCCTCAAACTGAACTAGCCTCTTTTTTCATGAGAACCACTCGACTGTGACTATTCAGACTTGAATATTTGGCAAATACTTTCTCAAAAAAAATGAAAGACGTGGGCCTGTTGCTTCGAGGAAAACCACTGGTAGCATTTGTTGCCATGTGATAAAATCTGAGTTTTGAAGCACTAATTGGAACTTTTGAAATCTTGAATAGACAGGGAATGTAATTTTTAAGATATTGTATAATAAAATGTATCAGCATTTGAAAGACCTGCATAATCTAGTGAACCAGTATTTTTCAAATGACCAGTGCATGATGTTATAGAATAATACATAGGTAAAGGAGTCAGAACATAAAGCAATGGATTTTAATGTAACAAAGTGAAAGTTTATTTGTATAGTCCAGATTCCATATTGCAGCTAATTTCCAGAGCCTACCACATGTCCAGTTTTAAAGTAACATTGGAAAATGCCCACAAGTATCTGAAAAGGGGGGGGTTGAATTGTTATGCTAAGTAAATTATATCATTAGTTAAAAGGTTTCAGTGCCATGGTTGAGGAACAATGGAGCAGGATAAAAGGGAATCGTGGGGGTGGGGGACACTGTAGTTCCAAGTAGCAGAGTCTTGGTGGAGTCCTAACTGAGAAGGTGCTTTTGAATAAAGACCTGGAGGAGAGAGCGTTAACTATTTAGGTAGACCAGGCAGTGAAAAGGCCCTTGGGTAAGTATAGTCAGAGTAATAGAGCCTTATTAGGCCATTTGGCTTTTTTCCTGAAATGGGAAGAGTCACTGCAGGAGTTTTCAAGGCTAACTCTGGTCGCCGTGCATAGAATACACTGTACATAGGGCAAGGCCAGAGGTGAGGAAATGATTCAGCTATTGAAATAATCAAAATGAGAGGCAACAGTTCTTCAGAGAAGATTGTAATGTATGTGACATGTGAAGAAAAATTAGTGACTGCAAGATTTTTAGTTCGGGCACCTGAAGGAGGAAGAAATTATTGTTAATTAAAATGGGCGAGATTGCAGATGGAATAGGGCTGGGGTGGAGGAAGATAAGTATGTAGTTCCATTTAAGACGTAAGTTTGAACAGGATGCATGTATTAGGCGAGCCCAGAAAGGAGGTCTGGACTAGAAACAAACATTTAGTCATTAATGGTATATAGATGGTAACATGAGCTTACATGATGTCACTAAGGGAGTAAACATAGGGCAAAAGAGAGGACCTCTAGAAATTTCAGCAAAACAGATCAGAACAAGAGGAACCAACAAAGTAGACCACAAAAATGTGTTCTGAAAGTCAAATGAAGAAACAAATGCATACAGTATTAGGAGAGTGGCTGATTAGTTGTCTTATGTCATTGTCTGTTAAGATGAGATCTGAGAGTTCTTAATCATTGAATTTAACAGTTGTGGAGACCTTTGGTTACTGTGATTAGCGGTTTTCAAGGCTTAGCTGGGAGTGGAAATCTGATGGAAGTGGGAGAGAAATTAGACAGTAAATGGAATTTTGAGATTTGTTGCTGGGGGCGGGCAAAGAAACAAAGCAATAATTGGGGGAGGGAGTTGTTATTTTTACTAAACCTATCTCATACCCTTAGTATATTCTGCTTCTGTAGTGAATTTTAATCCTGATATTTTTGTTTTTCCATGTTTATTTTAGTTGTTGGTCAACGTCTTTTTTTTCAATATAATTAGTGCTTTGATTTTGCTTTAGCATTTTGAAAAAGCCTAGCTTGTTAATTTTTTTCTGCATGAGAAGCACTACAGATACCCACCCCCACCAAGTACCATTACTCTCAACCACATCTCACATCTGTCTGACTTTTCATAAGTTATTCTTTCAAGTATATAGAATATGTCTTTCATTCTTCAAGAATTTGTATCTTGCTCAAACATTAAAACTTCAGAGTAAGTACCTCTACAAATATATTATCAGAGAAAACAATTTTCAGTAAGACTTCCTAAACATGGTTTTTATCGAATTTCAAAGACGGGCTACATTTTTGTGATTGCAAAATTCTGACATTTTAATGAGTCTTTTTCTTAGAGGTATTTCTTAATTTGACTAATGTCCTAATTAGGAAATTATAGGGAGTGTTACCTGCAGCAGAGAGATAACAGAATATTTTAGCCTATTCACTTTGCAAAGCTAAACACTGCTATTGTTTGACAAAATAGGTTTGCTTGGTGTTAACAAATATATTTCTAAAGTACCTATTATATATATGTACATACATATAAATATATGTGTGTGTGTACACCTCAATATTGTGGACCCAAGCAGAATAGACTGTCCATTTATGAATTACCTTGCCTAGTAAAAACAAGTGTCCTGATCCATACATGCTCAAAAGGTCAGAATCAGAGATATATGTGTAACAACCACAGTCTTAAATCCCATTGCTTTTTCATGATCCATCCTTCCCTTGGGCCTTCCCTGGTGGCTCAGACAGTAAAGAATCTGCCTGCAGTACAAGAGACCTGGGTTCAATCCCTGGGTTGAAAAGATCCCCTAGAGAAGGGAATGGCAACCCACTCCAATATTCTTGCCTGGAGAATTCCATGGACAGAGGAGCCTGGTAGGCTACAGTCCTTGAAAGAGTCGGACAGGATTGAGGGACTAACACTTTCACTTTTCATCCTTTCCTAAGGAGAAACCTGGGGCACCAGTTAGATTCTTCCACAGATATGTCTAGTAAAAGTTTCTAAACCCAGAGAAACTGAATCTAGTGGTTCAGGCCCTTGAGGCTGTCCTGATGGTGGCGTTCTGCATATGCACTGACCCTAGGGATTTATGACTCTTGGCATCGTGGCTGAAACTGATATGCTTGTTACTCATGTTAGTGAATAATTTCTTTTTCCCTTTCCCTATCTTCCCCCAACCTCTCAAGTTTCTGATTCCTGTGTTGCTGTAACTTGGGTGTAGGAGAGTACTTTAGGGCCCTCAGAGGCCTCTCTCTTTCTTAAAGACCTGTTTTCCCAGATTTTTTTGTGTTTTGTTTTTTAACCAGTTTCTTGGTTACATTGTGCCTAGCTTCAAGGGGAAAAAAATTCCATTCTAAGCAGCTTTTAGTCTCTGCTTTACTCTCAAGGGATCTGTAGGCCCTTGAGTAGTTAGAACCTCTGACATGTCAAATTTTTTTATCTTGGTTATATACTATAAACAAGAAGAAGCAACATTGGAAAGTTCTGAGACATTTACACTCCCAAATTACCATAGGCTAAAAATGTGTCTACAATCCAGTGAATTCCTGGGGAGACTTGATTTACTTATTGTATAATTTCTCAAACATCATGAAAATAGAATAGTTTTAAACGTCTTGTAAAGATGTTTGTTGATGACCATGTTAAACAGTGTTTAGATATTCTGTAAAATCAATTCATAGTTACATGGTAAGCTCTCACCAAGCAGCCTTGGCTTCATATCTTTAAAAGGTGTGACATATGCCTTTGAAACTTTAAAATGTGCATTGATCCAAGTATTCATAGTTCTACTAAGAGAATGTAGTTGAAGCTTTTTAACCTGGATATAACAAAGGTATAACAAACAAATTTACATTACATTTAAGTTTTACTTGATTAGAAACCACCCTTGCTAGATTTTTGATGTTGCAGAATATGCTCTTGTGCTGTCAAAGTTGGCTATTCTCTCTTTGGAATTGTTTGCTAATCAAACCTTTTAAAGCAAATGTTTGAGACACTTTGAATTGTAACTTTTAACAGTAAAGCATCCAACTTAGTACTTTTATTAGTAGCAAATTACATTGGTGACACCTTGCAATCTTAACTCAATGGCCACATCACTGAATCACCGGGACTCGGGACCACTTAGAAGGTTAGTGCAATGAGGCTCTGCTTTAAGGCCCTGCAGTGGAGATGGTCAGGGGAAATATGAAAGGAAGTTTAAAATGTAGAGCATGTGAGACGTGAAGATAGTCAGTTATCAGAAAGCCTCTTTGTCCCTTTATCTCCCTTTGAACTGATGCTTGTCCTCCAAAACCACAGGAGCATGCTTGGTGTGTTAAATTAGAGCAGAGGTCAGTGTGGTCGGAGCAGAGGGAGAAGGGAAATAGATGAGATTGTGTGAGGTTTTATAGACCGTTGTGAGGACTTTGGCTTTTAGTCTGAATGACATAGGCAGTCTTTGAAAAGACTTGATCTGACTTAAGATTTCAATGCAGTCACTTTATCGAGTATACATGGGAGGGAGTGGGGCAAGGGTAGAAGCAGAGAGACACTAATTAGGTTGCTCCAGTAACCTCAATACAATATTGTGGCTTAGACCAGGGTGGAAATGGTGAGAGGTAGGTCACAATTCAAAATTTATTGTGGAGTTCTGAGTCAAAGACATTTGCACAAACACACCATTTTTCATGGAGTCCATTGAGTCCCAGAAATGTCAACCACATTCTCCAGGTAAAAACCCTTGCTGTTTTTAAAGGACATTTACTGCTAAAATTTTGATTAAAAAGTTATTTGAAAATAAAGATGTATGCATGAGGCTTTTAAAAAAGCTGCTGAAAGATCACAAAAACCATTTCCCTGCTGCCTTACCCCATGTCTCCTTCCCAGTGGGAACTTATTTTATCTGTTTAATCATTAGGTTTAGAATTCTAGAATAACTTATCTTCTGCAGTTGTTGAGAAATCTGATGTTATTATGGCCTCTTAACGTATGTGATCTTTTGTTCTTTCTAGAAGTCTCTGCTTCTGTCCTTGCCCCACTACCTCCAATGTATACTCAGTATTTTGAGGGATTGCAGTATTGTAACTTGACGTGAGTTTCTTGGCTCCATTGTACCTGTTAAACCTGAACTCAGAGTTTGAGTTCATGTTCTTCAGAGAATTAGGCTTCTGCCCTGGAATACAGTTTTACCCACTGTAGGTGGGGGAGGGAGAGACTACACCCTGAGTATCCCACTTTGCTTCATTACCTGTCAGTGTTCAATTCTTTGCCTGTCTCCATCTTGAGTACTTGGTGCTCTTGGTCTCTAGACCTCTAAGGGGGCTCAGCAGGGCAAAACTGTTACTCCTCTTTGGTATTTCCTTCTGCAAGCCTTTCTTCCTCTTTGCCTAGACAGTTAATCCTTCCCATTTGCTTCACTGCTTGAAACCTTTCTCCTCTCTTTGTCCCTGTGGCGTTTTCCTTTAGACAGTGGAGAGGAGCTAAATCTAATGTAGTTATTCCTGTTTTCACAAAATAGGGATTTTAAATGTTTATCAACAGCAATAGTTTTGTTCTCTACATCGATTAATGATGATTTCAGTGTACAAAATAATTACTTTAAAATAACTTAAAGCAGCATGAGAAACACTGGAGTATTACTCTTGTACTGCATACCTATTGCATTTTATAACGTGAAACTCCTTCAGGACAGTGTAGGTGTTTGTGTGTATAACCCTTACACTTAGCCCAGCTCTGTACAGTTTAGATCTTCATATATTTTATTTATTGAGGTGTTGTTTTTTTTTTTAAGGAATCATACTGTATATGTCTAGTTTGATCTGGCCCATTTGTAATAGTTCCGTTAAAAAAAATTTAGTTGCTATTATCAGTAATTGACACTGACAACTTTTTTTTTTATTTATGTAACTTTATTGGTAAAAAAAAATCAGTTCCTAGCAGAACATTAGTTGATCACTCATCCATTGATCCATTGCATCATTTATTCAGTGCTTTATTAAACTGTATTGGAAGGTAGATTAATCTACTAATATCTCCAAGCCTCCTAACAACGTAAATGAAGGTTACAAAATGTTTGAAACCCTATTTTGGAAGAGTCGGACATGACTGAGCAACCCACACTTTCACTTCACTTTTCTTTGGAGCACAAAAGGCTGTTTGACTTCCAATTTCCATTCTCTGTAGGAGAACAGGTCATTCCTTTGTTGACATACATAAAATCACATCACATTTTCTGTTCTACTGATGCTATAAATTCAATACTAGTTTTCCAGCCACATCAGTTATGAACATAAAGTATATTATGTAGCCTCAAATCTTTTTAACCATGGAAGGCTTAAACAAGAATGGATGCTCTTAGAATAGTGCTGCTTCCTTTGATGTGACAACTCAGCATCCATCTCCCTCCCTCTGAGATGATTCCCCAGCATGTTAGAGCAGTGAGAAACCATTTTACTCGCATCACCAAGGCAGAGTGGAGACACTGGCCAGCAAGCCTTGTGAGGCATAGATGCTGTTTTTCCCTGTTAGGTTGGTTGGTGGTTTCCTTTGTTAATGTGTGTGTCTCTCAGAACCAGGAATGATTGAGTATAGGTAGTCATTCCTATGTGCTAACTTTACTTTTTGTTTCTATAGAAGGAGTTTATGTTCACTGTGAAAAGACCGAAAACATATTCTTTTTCTTTTTTTGAAAACATATTCTTTACAGAATGTAAAATCTGCATGTTTATTACATGCTCTTGGCCTGTTGGATTTTATGTAACTAAGCCTCCAAAGTAAATATATTAAACAGCTTTTTAAAAGCTAGGCAAATGCAGATTAGAAACAAGTATGATTTACTGTAAATAAATCACTGTTACAGTCTGAATACAGCATGGTCTACCACATAGGCTCTCTTGAGTTTACTGTGATGGTCATCCCTTATTACATAATCTCAGCCATTGACATAGATAAACTGGCTTCTGTTTAGGGTACTCCTTGGGCCTTATATATAATTAGGTCTTTCATTGTATTTCGTAGCTGAAAAAATCAGTTTATTATTCACTGAGTACAGAAGTCTCTTGGATTACTTACTTTTGTTTCAAATCTTTCATAGCCTCTACTATACTTTTATAGCCTCTGCTATTTTTGAAAATATAATTATGGTTTTGATATTTTTTGTGGGATTAAATTTTTTAATTTTCTACTTAAAGCCATAAGTGGAGTTTTTGAGAAATTAATTGTTTGGTTTCCCAGTACTTACAAAGGTTTGCTTATACTATGCTTACTATACTGTAATCTATTAAGTGTGCAATAACATTATGTCTTTTTAAAAACCACAACAGTGTATACACCTTTATGTAAAAATACAGATGACCCATGAACAACACAGGTTTGAACTGCACAGGTTCACTTACAGATGAGATTTTTTTCAGTAAATGTATACTACAGTTCTACACAACCTGTGGTTGGTTGAATCCACAAATGTGGACCCACAGGTATAATTTTACATGGATTTTTGACTGCAGAGTTTTGGCATCCCTAACCCCGAGTTACTCAAGGGTCAAGATGTGGTTGATTGCTGGGGTTTCCCTGGTGGTCCAGTGGTTAGAACTCCATGCTTCCACTGCAGGAGTCTCGAGTGCCATCCCTGATCAGGGAACTAAGATCCCGCAAGCTGCAAGGCACAGGCAATTAAAAAAACAAAATTAAAAAAAAAAAAGACAAATGGACTTGATTGGTATTTAATTTTAAAAAGTAATTTAGTTGCTTAGTTGTGTCTGACTCTTTCATGACCCTATGGATTGTAGCCCACCAGGCTTCTCTGTCCATGAGATTTTCCAGGCAAGAATACTGGAGTGGGTTGCCATTTCCTTCTCCAGGGGTCTTCCCTACTCAGTGTTCAAACCTGTGTCTCCTGCATTGGCAGACAGGTTCTTTACCACTGAGCCAATGGGAAACCGCCTCCCCAAAAAGTGCTGACCATCATCTAACAACATAGAGTTGCCACAAACTTTCAATTTATAAAAAACTCAATACCTGTGAAGCATGATATAATGAGGTATGCCTATACTGTAATCAAAACATAGGGCAAGGTCACCAGCCCAGGTGGGATGCATGAGACAAGTGCTCGAACCTGGTGCACTGGGAAGACCCGGAGGAGTCGGGTGGAGAGGGGAGGGGGGGGATCGGGATGGGGAATGCGTGTAAATCTATTGCTGATTCAGGTCAATGTATGGCAAAACCCACTGAAAAAATAAATAAATAAATAAAAAACATAGGGCATTTCTGTTACCCCAAGAATTCCTCCTTGCCCCTTGCAGTCGATTCTTCCCACCGCCACTGCCTTTTGATAACTGCTGATCTTATTTTGGTTCTAGTTTTGCCTTTTCCAGTATGTCATAAAATGAAGGCCTTTTGTGCCAGTTAAGTGTGTGGTCTTTTTTTTTTTACCCCCACCCCCCACCCCCCTGCAGTTAGCTGACTGCTTTTGAGGTTGGTTTAGGTTGTGGCTTTTTATTATAGAGTGGTAATCCATTGTATAGATAGACCATAACCTGTTTATCTGTAATCAGGTGATGGACATTTTCGCTTTTGGCTGAACTTTTGACTTTTAAGAGTAAAACTGCTATAAACATTTGTGGACAGGTCTTTGAGTGGGCATGTGTAGGCATACCACATTTTATTGTTCTTTGTTTTATTGTATAGCATGACCTGGTGGGCTACAGTCCATGGGATTACCAAGAGTCGGGCACAACTAAGTGACTAACACTTAACTTACGATTGATTTACAATGTTGTGTTAGTTTCTGGTATACAGCAAAGTGATTCAGTTATATGTATATATCCTTGTCAGATTCTTTTCCATTATTACAAGTTTATTAGGAGATATTGAATATAGTTCCATGTGCTATATAGTAAAACCTTGTTTTGTGTGTGTGTGTGTGTGTGTGTGTGTGTATCTGGTTTGTATCTGCTAATTTATCCCTCACTCACCCTTTCCCCTTTGGTAACCATAAATTTGTTTTCTGTGTCTGAATCTGCTTCTGTTTTGTGAATAAGTTCATTTGTAAAATTTTTTTTAGACTCCACATATAAGTGATATCATGTATTTGTCTTTCCCTGTCTTACTTCATTTAGGTCCATCCATCTTTCTGTAAATGGCATTATTTCATTTTTTTTTTCATGGCTGAGTAACATTCCATTGTGTATATATATATACCACATCTTCTTTATCCATTCATCTGTTGATGTCTGTTTACATTGCTTCCATGTCCTAGTTGTTGTAAATAGTGCTACTATCAACACTGGGTGCGTGTATCTTTTTGAGTCAGAGTTTTCTCCATCTATAGGCCCAGGAGTGGGATTGCTCAGTTATATCAGACTCTTTGTGACCCCCATGGACTGTAGCCTGGCAGGTTCCTCTGTCCATGGAGTTTTCCAGGCAAGAATTACTGGAGTGGGTTGCCATTTCTTACTCCAGGGGATCTTCCCGACCCAGGGATCAAAAACACATCTCTTATGTTTCCTCTATTAGCAGGCAGATTTGTCACCACTGAGCCATCTGGGATTGGGAGCAATACTTGTTGAAATTAATCATTTTCTGGGAGGAGCTCCTAACAGAGGGCTCCCTTCCAATCCTACCATGTACACAACCTCACCTTCTTTGGATGAAGCCTGGCCTTTGGTGTGGTTGGTGATGGTTCATTTCCCTTGCCCCATGATCTCTTCAGTTCCAGTTTTCTTCACCCACTTTAAAAATGAAACTTTTGTTACATTTTCAGTGGAGAATTGAGTGGGGAAATATGATCAGGAAGTTTTTTCACTTATGTAGAACCCTAACATCACCAAGCAGCTGGTGCAAATAATTTTTTGAGGCTTGATTTAAATATTTTGAGTATGTCGGCTATCTCCTATGTGGTATAACATTGATTATTCTCAGTTAATGTCTTGATTTGATTACTGTCAGCTTCAACTGGGCTACCCAGCCATGGAGCATCAAGAAATCTCTAGCACGAAAGCTTTGCAAACCACTTTTGATATATTTGATCAGTCACAGCATGTTCCCATACACTGCACAAATCCTTTTTGGTATTTCAGTTGTGTTTTTACCTTTAAATTTTAATCCATTAGTAGATGTGCAGTGCTCCCTCATTGTGGTTTTAATTTTCATTTTCCTGGTGACAAATGATTTTGAAAAATCTTCTGTTTTATTTGTATCCATATGTCTTAGGTGAAGTGTCTGTCTTTTTTTTTTTTTTTTCCAGTTTTGTTTCGGAATATAATCCCAAACAATATAATCTGGACTGCAAGAGTAGGAAGTCAGGAAGCACCTGGAGTAACAGGCAAATTTGGACTTGGAATGAATCGGGGCAAAGGCTAATAGAGTTTTGCCAAGAGAATGCAACCTAGACAGCATACTAAAAAGCAGAGACATTACTTTGCCAACAAAGGTCCGTTTAGTTAAGGCTATGGTTTTTCCAGTGGTCATGTATGGATGTGTGAGTTGGACTATAAAGAAAGCTGAGCGCCGAAGAATTGATGCTTTTGAACTGTGGTGTTGGAGAAGACTCTTGAGAGTCCCTTGGACTGCAAGGAGATCCAACCAGTCCATCCTAAAGGAGATCTGTCCTGGGTGTTCATTGGAAGGACTGATGTTGAAGCTGAAACTCCAATACTTTGGCCACCTGATGTGAAGAGCTGACTCATTGGAAAAGATTGAAGGCAGGAGGAGAAGGGGACGACAGAGGATGAGATGGTTGGATGGCATCACCGACTCAATGGACTTGGGTTTGGGTGGACTCCAGGAGTTGGTGATGGACAGGGAGGCCTGGTGTGCTGCGATTCATGGAGTCGCAAAGAGTCAGACACGACTGAGCAACTGAACTGAAGAGAATGCAGTGCTATAGCAAACACCCTCTTTCAACAACACAAGACAAGACTCCATACATGAAAATCACCAAATGGTCAACACTGAAATCAGATTGATTGTATTCTTTGCAGCCAGAGATGGAGAAGCTCTATACAGTCAGCAAAAACAAGACCAGGAGCTGACTGGCTCAGATCATGAACTCCTTATTGCAAAATTTAGACTTAAATTGAAGAAAGTATGGAAAACCACTAGACAGTTCAGGTATGACCTGAATCAAATCCCTTATGATTATACTGTGGAAGTGAAAAATAGATTTAAGGGACTAGATTTGATAGACAGTGTGTCTAATGAACTATGGGCAGAGGTTCGTGACGTTATACAGGAGACAGGGATCAAGACCATCCCCAAGAAAAAGAAATGCAAAAAAGCAAAATGGCTCTTTGAGGAGGCCTTACAAATAGCTGTGAAAAGAAGAGAAGCAAAAAACAAAGGAGAAAAGGAAAGATATACCCATTTGAATGCAGAGTTCCAAAGAATAGCAAGGAGAGATAAGAAGGCCTTCCTCAGTAATCAGTGCAAAGAAATAGAGGAAATCAGTAGAATGGGAAAGACTAGAGATCTCTTCAAGAAAATTAGAGATACCAAGGGAACATTTCATGCAAAGATGGGTTCAATAAAGGACAGAAATGGTATGGACCTAACAGAAGCAGAAGATATTAAGAAGAGGTGCAAGAGTACACAGAAGAACTATACAAAAAAGATCTTCATGACCCAGATAATCACGATGGTGTGGTTACTCACCTAGAGCCACACATCCTGGAATGTGAAGTCAGGTGGGCTTAGGAAGCATCAAAGCTAGTGGAAGTGATGGAATTCCAGTTGTGCTATTTCAAATCCTAAAAGATGATGCTGCAGAAGGTTTCTGCTAGTCACAAGGAGCAGTCATCACCATGAAGGATTTTAGTGCTTTTCTAGATAAGGACATAAAGAATTGGGTTCATAAAATCAGCTCCTAGAAATATCTATCTGGAGACTGTTCTGCCAGTTCTTCCCCAAGCACAGAGTGCCTCATTTCTGCTCTCCACCCTGAACTCCTTTCAGGGGGCGTTGAAAATCAGCAGCTGCAGCAGCACATGATTTAGTCCTTGTAGAGGTAGATGGCAAGTGCCAATTTGTAGTTGACAGGGTCCCTCATGGTCATAAATCAACCACAGTTTGGGAGGCATTTTATGATCATTCTGTCCCGTGGTGCTAGGAACGCATTCCTAGATCTGGCAGAGATTTCACTTCTAGTACTTGACTGGGTCTTTTCAACAGTAACCAAAGGACTCTGTACCACCTGTCTTTACCTGTTATGATCCAGGGGGAAAGGTCCTCTTATTTATCTTCCTATATCTAGAGTTAAGATCATAACTCATAAAATTATATTTTTGTCAGATACTGAATCACACATTTGGTAATGCAAGAAACAATAATCTTGTAAAATAGCTAGCAGTGTTATTAAAATCGTAAGAATTAAGCCAAGATCTTGTACTCGGTGCAGCCCATTATATTCTCAGGTTGTCAAGACTATTTCTTGAGCATTGAAAGATAGGGTAGGAGTTTGAGAAATAGGATGTTCTCACATAATTGTCTCAGTTTCAACACAAGTAATACCTGGGCAAGGAGTACTAAGTAAACTGTTATAATAGTGTTTAAAGCTGTGATGTCATGTACCAATACATTTTAACAGTAGCACCCACTGTTTGGACTCTTCAGCTAATTTTTCTTGCTAGGTAGATACTAAACTGTTACTTTTAGCTTCTAAATGTTTCTATACAGTCAAATACATGAAACATGTGAAAAATTACTTAGTCTCCTTAATACAGAAGTTGTAGGTTTTAGTACCTTCTCAAAGCCCCAGTTGCTCATTTTATTTCACAGCTCTGTGCATGTGTACTAATTTATGAATTAAGTAGAATTTTGTTCTTTGTACTTTCTTACAGATGTGGTGGTACAGTGGGAGCTATTCTGACATGTCCACTGGAAGTTGTGAAAACACGGCTGCAGTCCTCTTCCGTGACACTTTATATCTCTGAAGTTCAGCTGAGTACAATGGCTGGAGCCAGTGTCAATCGAGTAGTGTCTCCTGGACCTCTCCATTGTCTGAAGTGAGAGCACAGTATTCATTAATTTCTGTTGTTGTTGGTTTACCTTAATGATGATGGCCCCCATGTTGACTTGTTTATATTCTGCCATATTTAAAAAGGTTTTACAGACTTAATGACAGAATTACTCTCACTTGTTCAGTAGAAACAGTAATCCCGCCATTAGGAGAGAAAAAGTAAGTTGGATAATATAAAATGTAATATTATTTCCAAATCATGTGCATTTAAAATATTTTTCTACATTTATCCATTCAATTTATTTTCAAAAGACATATTTCAGAAAGATATCAAAATAAACTCATACTTTGTGTTTATTTTGTTTTGGATTATGAATTCTAAATTTAGTTTTTGAAATGTGATAATGTTAAATGCTAATTCTTATGTGTGTGTTTTTAATTTTCAAAGTACTCACACATAAGTACATCCAATTAATGACAGTCTGATTTTTATACAGCCTAAATATAACCAAGATTTAAAGCAGATTTTAAAATGTAATTTAGTGTTTGGCATTTCTTAGTGGTTTGAAAAAGATGTATTTTTACACTCTGTCATACTTCATTACATTACAAGTTAGATTTGAAATTTCAAAACTGTTGAAAATGGGGGACTTGCCTGGTGGTCCAGTGGCTAAGACTCCATGCACCTAAAGCACAGGCCCCGGGTTTGATCCCTGGTCAAGGAACTAGATCTCACATGCCACAACTAAGACCCAGTAGCGCCAAATAAATAAGTAAATATTTTTTTAAAAAACTATTGAAATTGGATTTTACACATGTAAACCCAGGAGACGTGGGTTTGATCCCTGGGTTGGGAAGATGCCCTGGAGAAGGAAATAGCAGCCCACTCTCATATTCTTGCCTGGGAAATCCTGTGGACAGAGGAGTATGGTGGGCTACAGTCCTTGGGGTTGCAAAGAATTGGACACAGCTTAGCGACCGAGCACAAGCATGAACAGGTGACTCAAGGCCTGTGTGTCTGTCTTATCAGCTCGCTTGGGACATAATCTATTTGAACTTAGTTCAGTAGTGTTTATTTTGTGGCAGCAAGTAAACTCATACTTGTGTTTACTTTCACTACTAAAAGGTTTCATCACTTTTTTCAAACTTACCTAAGTACTTGAGTAGGCAGAATAAAATTGTTAACGATTTTGGGTTAACATGCCATAGTTACAGATAAGTACTTCTATGTGGTTAATGATAAATCTTTTAATAGCATGATTTTGACATTACCACTGACTTCCTCTTAAAATTCTTCCTTTGACCTTTTTGACAGTGCTATATTTTTTTATTCATTTTTCAGTGGTTTTGCCTTCTCTGACTTGCCCCAGAGGAACTAATAGGAATCCCTCTGGTTTCTGTTTTAATTTCTCAGTTTTTCAGGAACTATAACCCACCACACTTCTCTGTCCATGGCATTTCCCAGCAAGAATACTAGAGTGGGTTGCCATTTCCTTCTCCAGGGGATCTTTCCAACCCAGGGATCAAGGCCAAGTCTCTTGCATCATCTGCATTGGCAGGTGGATTCTTTACCATTAGTGCCACCTAGGACTCCCCCATGTAAAAAGTCAGTTTATGTTTCACCTATTATCAGTACCCAGATGACTTCCAAGTCTGCATTTTCTTGCCTTAACCTCTCTTCATAGTCCCATTTTTTTCCCTAATCAATCTGTTTTATGGCTTCTTCCTTTTTTCCCATCATCTCTATTCAGAGATAATTTACATACTGTGAAATTCACCCATTTAAGGTGTATAGCTCAGTTGTTCTTAGTATATTATATTCACAGAGTTTGCATTCACAGAGTTGTATGTTCACATCACCACACTCTAAATTTAGAACATACTCATCATCACCACAAAAAGAAACCCTTTCCTGTTAGCAGTCACTCCTATTTTCTCTTTTTCCTACCCACCGCCGCCCCCCGCCCACCCTAGGCAACAACTACTAATCTGTTTTCTGTCATTAAGGACTTGCATATTCAGGGAATTTTATGTAAATGAGATTATGTAATACGTGGTCTTTTGTGACTGATTTCTTTCACTCAGCCAGTTTTCAAGGTTCATCTATGCTGTAGCAAGCATCTTTTTATTGCCAAATGTTCCATTGTGTAGGTATGTACTACATGTATTTATCCACCCATCAGTTGATGAACATTTGCATTGTCTCCCCTTTTGGAGTATTGTAAATAATGCCATTATAGAAACATATTTTATTGTTCATGTTTTCTTTTGAGGGGGGATATATATTGTATTAGGAGTAGAATTGCTGGGTCATTTGGCAACTTTATAATATTTAACACTTCGGGGAACTGCCAAACCATTTTCCAGAATGGATGCATTATTTTGCATTCCCACCACCGATGAATGAGATTTCTAATTCCTTGCCAAAAAATGAAATATAAAATAAAAATCCTCACCAGCGTTTGTTTTACTCCATCTGTCTTTTTTTATGTAACCATCCTAGTGGGTATAAAGTGTTTAATGGCTTCTTAACCAGGAATTTTGGAAATTCCCCCTTAGATTCTGTTAGTTTCTTAGGGACTCATGGATGAGCTTCCAGAGATGTATATATTAGGTTGAAATTGTGTGCAATATTGTGAGTGTTTGCAAATGTCTTTATTTTAAAGGACAGTTACCTTTCTTAACTTTTCAAAAGAATTTATCACAGAAGGGAGTAGCAAGCACTGAAATTTATTAAATGTGTTCTACAATTTGTCGTTCTTAATTCTGCTTCTGTCTTAACCTAATTTTATCTGAAGTGTTCTGTATCACCTATATCAGTCATCTGGCAGCATGGTAAAAATGCAAGTTGCTAAACACTGTCCTATACCTATTGAATCAGAATACTTTGAGGGTATAATCTAAGAAATTTTCATTTTGAACAAATGCTCCAATAATAATGATAATATTAAGATTTATCAAGTGTTTTCTGTAAGCTTGGTACTCTTTTAAGCTCTTGTTTTTAATTAACTTGGGCTTCCCAGGTGGTGCTAGTGGTAAAGAACCCGCCTGCCAGTGCAGGAGACATAAGAGATCTGGGTTTGATCCTTGGGATGGGAATGTCCCCTGGAGAAGGGCATGGCAACCCACTCCAGTATTCTTGCCTGGAGAGTCCCGTGAACAGACGAGCCTGGCGGGCTGCAGCTCATAGTGTCGCGCGCGGTCAGACACAACTGAAGTGACTTGGCACATGGCAACATTCCTCATGGTAACCACCACCCTGCTCCCCCTGAAATACTGTTCTTCTGTTTACTGTGGATGGAAAATAAGGACAAGAGAAAGGTCATGACTTTATGTTTCACTAGTCAGTTACCAGAATTGGGCTTTATATTAAGAAGTCTGGTGCTCGCTTCGGCAGCACATATACTAAAAAAAGAAGTCTGGCCCCGCAATTCAGGCCCTTAATTAAGCATTATGCTCAACTGCCTTTCAAGCAATCATTCTTAAGCACATAGATACTTCAAAACCACTGGCCTAGTCTGTTAACTCTTGAGTTAAAATACCTACACTTCATCAATCTATGTTTCTTACCCCCAAATCTCATTGAATAACTCACCTTCAGAAAACCTTCTATGACTTGGACATGCCTCTCTGTTCCTCTCGCTGCTGAGCCTGTGTTTAGTATTTACTTGTTAATATGGTCTGTTAAATGACTTACTTCAGCCTAATTCCTTTTTCCACAAATGGGCAGCAGATTTCTCAGTGGCAGGGGCCTTACCATCTTTTCTGTCTCCTTACTGTGTTTAGTCTTTGCACAATAACTATTCCATGTAGTAAATGTTAACTAAGGAGAGGGAGAAACAGTAGCAGACTAACCACTTTAGCACCCTGAAGGATGTAAGGGTGGTAGATTTTTGCCATAGCATTTCACTAAAATGGTTGGATGAGATACTGCTGCAATGGGAGAGCGTTGTTCAGTATCAAGGAAGGGATCTGCAATAACAGGAAGCAGCCGCATTTCTAATGGGGAATTGAAGTTGCTGGTAAAGATAGTAAAATGGAGGAGATTAAAGAAAAGAGTAGCATGATCATATGAAAATGTAGAAATCTATATTGATGATTATGTCTCTGAAACTTTCAGGAAAGAATCTGAATGGAGTTTCACTAGTAAATCTGTTATCAATCTATTACATACTCTGTCAAGGAAAGCAGGTTTTCATATGTGAGGTGAGGAGCACTGACAAGAGCATTTATAACATAGTACAAAACATAGGAGATTTAGACTTTTGTATTTTCTGTATAAATAAAGTACCACACTTTGAAGGATGTTCCTTTCTAAATAATATTTTTCTCTTTCAGGGTGATCTTGGAAAAAGAAGGGCCTCGTTCCCTCTTTAGAGGATTAGGCCCCAATTTGGTGGGGGTGGCCCCTTCCAGGTAAAAAACACTTTTAATTAATTCAGTTGTGGCAGTCTTTCTTGTTTCAAGTTTAATGAGAGGCGATGCTCAGGAGAAGTCAAGATGATAAGGATGAAGCACTGTGACAGATGGATATCAGTAACCATCCAAAAGAATGGGCAGATTGTATCATGTGGAGGTGTGAAGGACCTCAGTTGTCATTGTCACATATGAGACTGTCACGAAGCAGTCTTTGCACCAAGTTCAAAAAAAACAAAAAGGCCTTAATATGTTGTCATTTTTCTCTGATATCTTTTTATCTTAGATTGACTTTTTCCATGATAAAACACAGCAAAGTTCACATTCAGAAAATGTGTACCCAGGTCTCTGTATCCAAGCAGTGTAACAGAACCAGATCCCGTTATTTATGGGATTTCAACTTTTTGTGGGCTCTTTCTTTTTAAAACCTGATCCAAAATCCATCCTTATTGTGAGGTCTAAAAAAACGTGTAGCATAAAGCTTGACACGTCACTTTAAACACATCCCCCCTCACCCACTGTACCTTTCTACACACAGTTACTCTCTGCCCTCCCCATAGATAGATAGCTATGATAAAAGTTTGGTTTATAGTCTTTCTCTATCTTTTTCTGGCTAATTGTGTCCATGAAAAGCACAGTATATATGTTTATTATCATTTATATAAATTGAATCGTATTGAACTATTTCACCAAATTTGTCTTGAAGCTTTTTCCATGAAGATAGCTGAGTTTTTTAAAACATGTATAGTATGATTGACTCCCTTATTTGTAAACCTTTAGATTTATTTCCACCTTTTTGCTGTTAAAAACAATGGTTTTGGAAACACAGCTGTGCCTTTGTCTGTGAGTACTTAAGCAAGTGTTTTTCTTTAGGATAGTTACCTAAAAGTAAAATTTCTGGACTGAAGGGCATATGAACATTTAAAGTTCGTGAATATTGCTCAATTGCCTTCTGAAAAGGCATGCCATCCTTTTATTCTCAAGTAGGGAATTAGTTGCTCTTTATCCACATATTACAAATGTTGGCAACTCTCCATGTATTTTAATACTTGCCAAATAGACTACCCATGATTTTCACTGTTATACATTTGTTTTATTTTGGTGCTTTCATGTCCTCCTCCTTGTAACTGTTTTTCATTTGTATCTTTCTTCTGTGAATTACATATGCATATTCCTTGCCCGTTTTCTCATGAGGGTGCTTTTTTTCTTATTCATATCTAGTAATGCAGTGTTTATTCCTCTTCCTACTTTGATATCATTCAGTGTATCCTTTTTTTTTCATGAAATGGAATATTTCAATTTTCAGTTTTATTGACTTCCATTTTTTCTTAAGCACGTTAAAAAAAACACAACAGTGAGATTGGCCCCATTTTTAATTGTTTACTCTTTCCCTTCTTAGAGAATCAGGATTGTTGGAAAATAACAAGATATTTGATACAGCGGCAAGTAACTCAATGCCCGGAAAGCTGTAAACAGTGAGGAGGTAGTTGAATGCATAAAGTCACAATTAATAAGTTAGCAGGGAAAATATTTACAAATTTAATGCAGTGCTTACAAATGTTAGAATACCTGATAAGACCCGATGTGACTGATTTCTTTTGCAGTTGTTCTGTCCGTTTAGGGATGCTGTAAACTACTCTCTGTGTAGTGTAGATTGATATATGGCACAGTGTGTCAGAATTGTTGAACATTCACTTTATTTGTCAGTTCTATCTTCCTCTCTTCAAAAAGAACATAAAATACCCATGTCACGTCTACTTAAGTGTATATAACTTACCCTTAGTGCTATAAAGGCCTTTCAGCCTTATTTGTGTGTTTTCTGATCATCAAAGTCTTATATAAACACTTTTTGTTTCAGTCAGTTGCTGTTAAAATATTGGGATATGAGCATCTGTTTGAGAATGCTTTACATTTAAGTTTATCTTGAACGAGTCAATACAAAAAATACTTCATGGTCTTATTTAAAAATATGTAGATATTACATGAAAATATAATAACTTAAGATTTTGTTTATGTTTTTAGATTTCTGGACTCTGAAATAAGAAAGATCACACAATTTATATGCCATTTAAATCTTATGAATTAAGCAACATGCTCATTGACAAAATTTAAATCTTTATTTTAGAGCCATATACTTTGCTGCTTATTCAAACTGCAAGGAAAAGTTGAATGGTTTATTTGATCCTGATTCTACCCAGGTACACATGATTTCAGCTGCAATGGCAGGTATGAATACATGATATTAAAAAACAAAATTTTCTGACACCTAGAGACTTAATATTGCATTTTGATGAATTTAACCTTGTAAAGTTAAGGCAATGTGCTTTTCATTGATTCACATCTGTAAGCATGATTTTTACATGTTTTAGTATACCATAAATTTGATTAAATAGTATATGTAAAGTCTGTTGTCAGTTGGCATTTATGTATTTAGAAGTTTGTGAGACATGCAGGTAATATAATATTTACATTGTCTTGTGTAGTCCACTGAATATTTTGTGATCCCTTTTAACTGTTTTAAGAATCCAACCATAATTAAAATTACAGAGCTGTAATTTACTCTTTTCTCCTCAATTTCTGTTAGTGCCTTTTCCTTTTTTGCTGCATGTTTTGGCTTCTGTCTGAAATGTGCCGGCAGTTCTTGGTAAAGTATTCATTTTGTCCTGTGCTCAAATGCTGAAATTTTTGCAAGTGGTGTATTCCTGATAACTCAGTTATTATAATGTATGTATTGAAACATGTGTTTAGCGTTCCACATGAATCACACTAAGACAGCCCTGAAAATGCAGCTGTGCACCAGATACGCACGCTTGCTCTAGAAATGTTTCCAGGAACTCTTCATCGTCATTCATGAGAATATATGACTGTGAATTAAAACAGCTAGTCCTGGACCTCTGCCTGCCTTAAAGATAAGCTGGGAGATTGGTTTGACCAATGTGGTTCTGGAATCATTTGCTGCCATGCATGTTAGACAAAGCCATGACCTTTATTTCTCATCAGAAAATTCTCTATAGTTCTGAGATTTGTTGCATATTTAATCATGCCTCACATTTCTAAATTATGCTGTGACTTTATAAAGCAAATTATAACTACTTTTATCAACTGTTGATCGAGAAATTGAATGTCAGGTGCTTGATAATGAGTTAACTATTTTCTGTTTAGAAATAAATTGGATCAATTTCAACCACATAATTAATGAATTAAGTTTAAGTTTGAAATACTAATTTCTGAGAGGTCAGTAGCCATATAATCTAGTACATACCTTACGAATTATTTTTATGGCTTTTTATATTTAGTTATTGTTGACTGGCCCACACAGTTTTAAAACTGGAAAGTAAAGCTTCAAAGATCAAGGTGGTGAAATACTCTTTACAAAGAAAAGAGATCGTAGGCAAGTTAGGTAGTTTATGTGACTCTCCATTACCTTATTCTTAGAATGAGTGGGTTGCTCTACATAGGTTATATTTTGAGAATCAGTTCTTTAATACCAAGCGATCATCTAGTTACAGTTAGATTTTTTAATATATTTTGATAAATGTTGGATATGAATATATATGATTTTTCTCTCCAAATTTTTCTCTCCAAAGTTAGTGGCTAATTTCAAACTATAACCACTATGTTAGGGTCTTGTAAGAATATATTTCTGGATTATCAGTGTTCATGTTTTTGTTTTTTTAACCCCAGAAAATTGTAAAGAAATGTTAATCTTTCTTTTTTGAAAGACTTGATGCCAAGAAAGTAGGTAAGCAATTATTTTAAGTTGAGGATAGTTAATATATTCAGTATTGCAAATTTAGGGTTTCAGAAAACCAATTCCTACTGGAACATCTTTCGTTAGACTATCTCATCAAAATTTATTACTATATTTGTATCATATTGCAAAGATGTTCAGTGGAATTGTCATTTTGTACTTTTTTCTCAAATGTATACAAATGTTAACTTGTAGTTCTGTTTTTATCTATGTGTTGATACTATTTCCCAACTTGAATTTCTTAAATTTTGGTAAATTGAAAGACTTAACATTGTTCAGAGAGTATTATTGTACTATACACTTGTGTAATTTGAAAATACTTCTTCCATTTGTTTGCAGTTAGATTTTTTTCTGAGAATTACACCTTCAGAGCTTCTTTGCAACTGTTCACAAGCAATAATACTTAGCTTTGCAGTTTTTATACATAGCTACATGGTTGGTGAGACTGAATGGTCCCATGCAGACTTATTAAGGTAGCCTTTGGCCCCCTTCACTCTTGTAATAATCTAGACTGGTTTTTCTTCAGGATCATTTTTAGAGGTCTTCAAAATATGAACTGGGGGTGCAAAGTGCTTAGAGGCAGTCATTTGAAAATTTGTTTTCTTACTATTCAAAAAAAAATGCTAACCTTGTCACTTTAGTATCAAAAATACACCACTGTTGATAATGCCTGCAAGATTTTGCCACATCAAATAGCACATGCATTAAGGGTTTAGTAACCGTGTACATAATTTTTATTCCAAGTAACCTCTCGGTTCAGTTGCCTTTTGCATTCTATTCATATGAAATTGAATACTAAACCTATTTAATTTGAAGGACAGTTTATTTAAAGGCTGTCTTATTTTCATTTGTTTTAGTATTTCAAGGAAATAATGTAAGAATTTGTAAACTCTCAACTTGAGTTATAAATTTTCATGCATTAAAAAATTTTTTTCTAGTTGTGAGGGTACTTAATCAGGTTAAGTAAAAGTGACTTTGTTTTACTACCTTTCCCCCTCACCCCACATATGACCTTTGCCAGACTAAATATATCTTAATCATTGAGGGTATTTATTTTCTTGAGGGTTTTTGTGTGTTTTTGTTTAAATGAGTTTGCATATCCCTCTGTATACACCTGCACAAAGGTGTGTATACAGAAAGAAGAGTACTAAATTTTTTTCTTCTGTAGTAACTCCCAATCTTCCAAAGTTTTTATCTGGGTTATATATACTTTTATATACAACAGTATAGTATGGATTTAACAGAAATGAATTCTGATTTTTGTTGGATAATATATTTACACAGTGATTGCTTAATTTTTTTAATACCAATAATGTAATCATTTAACATTTCCTAGATACTAGTGGGTTTTATTTGCTTGTGTTAATAGCGTTCAAGGTACATTTTCTATTTGACTTAAAGCTTAAGGTTAAATTTTTACTAATTAAATAGAAATTTTGTTTTGCATTATAAACTATTTTTTTAAGTAATTTATCCCTGGCAGTTTATTCAGCTAGATGGATGGGTAGATGTTTTGTGTGTTTTCATGTAAACATTCTTCCTGTTTTTTGTTTCGTAGAGCACAAGAAACTGAATTCAAAATATTTCATAAAAATGGATGTGCAATATTACTGATCATAGTGCAGAAAGTGAAAGGTACTATTGTAGCCACCTATATGTTACATTTTTTAAAAAATTATAGTTATAAAATGAAGTTCCTTGAATTTTCTATTTTTTAATTTTTACTTATTTTTTTTTAATTTAATTTAAATATTTTTTGGTCATGCTGTGTGGCTTACAGAATCTTGATTCCCTGACCAGGGATCAGAACTGGGCCCATGGCAGTGAAAGTGCCAAATCCTAATCACTGGACTGCCAGGGAACTCCTTTGGGTTTTTTGTTGTTGTTGTTGTTTAGATTTACCAAATAAGCTGATTGTTAAAGAACAGAAAATTTTGTGATTTCAGCTCTAAGTATGGTAAATAATAATGGTAGGAAAATGGGATATGACAGTCTGTTCTGAATATTTTCTTAGATTTCTGCTTTGACAAGGTTAGCATTTTTTCATTAAGGCAAAATTGATCTTCTTTTGGGTAAGTATTTAGACTCTCGAAACTGCTACAGATGGCAGAATTTTCAGTACTCGGTACTTTAAAAAAAAAAAAATTATGGCCCATTCTGATATTCCTTTTTCTTTTTTAACTTAAAATTTTCAAAAGTTAGATCTCACAGTAAATATTTTTCAAATCCTTCCAATGGGATTCATTTTGTACACATGTTTCTGATGAGGTCACTGCTTGTTGTTATGATACAGAAAAGCCTGTGTCTATTTTAGGCATTTACTGTACATTTCTCCCGAGAAAAGAGTGAGATCGTGTCATCTCATGCTCCCCATCCGCAGGTCACTTCCTGTAGAAATATGGACTAACTTAAACCTCGTGAGTACTGATCTGAGCATCTCTTGCAGCCTCTAGTTATAAGAAACACACCCTGGGAATTTATAATAGCTGTTGAATAGAAGGCGGGAAATGAATTTTTATTTCCTGAATTTGTGTGTGTGTTATCTGAGTATTTCATAAAACTTTAATTCTGATTCCTTGATAATAACTCCTTCTAGAAGGAAGACTGGAGTAACTTTTCAGTTATTGTTAACAAAAGCCTGGGGTCTTTAGCTTGGCCATAATAGCCTTGACCTCCAAAGAATTCCTTAATAGTATTTAAGATTTCTATAAATGATATCATACCATCTGACAACTTTTAGAAAATAGCAGTTCTCTTTGTTTAGTATAACGCATTTTAAAAGCCTAATACAGTGCTTTCCATTCTCGTCTGTTGATACTTGGCTTTCTACTTTCTTGCAAAAACATTGATCTTAATACCTACCATTACTTTTCAAATACGGGATAAGGATATATGGGATCATATTTTAGTTTTAATTAGTTTTTTGTGTTTGTTTTGTTTTGTTTTTAATATATTTCTCTTCAAAGGTTAGGTGGGCTTTGTTCTTACAGAAGTTAATAAAAAGTACTGAAAATGCAGTACTACAGGTATCACTCACTTAATGAAATAGACATTTTCAGCAAGTTTATTATGTGGATTTCTGTTGTTCTGGTTTTTAATTGGTTTACATTATCAAATAGAATTTTAAATGAAACAAAACTTTAAAAATTACATTTAAAAGGTTTTTTAAACTTTCTAATAAAATATTAACCATATTACTAATAGTATGACCAGTATATTGCCATTTTGCTTTTATTGACTGGAGCAATATTGATTCTTTTTAACCTACAAATAGATAAGTCAGTTTTAATATTTAACAGGGTACTCAGAATATTAATATGATATAGGATATTATCAAAATGTCACAAAATTTAAGTGCCAAAATAAAAGTAATAGGAAACGTCTAAATTTCAGGGGAGCCATTCCCAGTATCTTTCTGTATGTTTATCTTAAAAAAAGTAGGAAGGTGTTTAACTTAAGCTGTTTGTCAGCTTCAAATCATCTTACCATATATAATTCAAAGTTAGTAATAAATTTGTTTCTTCATGCTTGTTTGATTTTTTTAACTAATAGATTATGTTTTCTAGATTTCATTTAGCCTAATACTGTCTCTGTAATTTATTAGAATGTTTTCAGTTTAGAGAATGTGATAGGACCAGAGCTGGTAAAGGAACAATAGCTAAAAACTTGTGGATTCTATATCGACTCTTTTCTTTAACTTAATGGTTTGCTGACAGTGAGTCAGGGTGTTTATTGAGCTAGCTCTTTACTGGAGAGCGAGTCCCAGCTGTAGTAAGCTCCGGCTCTGTAGGGACGAGATGATGTCATTCTTCCACTTAAGTTTTAGTGTGTCCTGTTCCATAGGTCAGTCTGTATCTGGAAATGAATTTTAGTTAAGTGAGAAATACCTGTTGTTTGCTTCCTATCATTGTTTATTAACATGTACAGAGCATAATTAAAACTTAATTATGGGTAATTAAAATTTTATCCCTAGTAATAATTACAAATATGTATTATGTAATAATTTAAGTTTTCATATATGGGGTTTTTTCAGCCTCTAATTGAGCAATTTGAGACTTGGAAGAGTGTTCATAAACTTAGGTACTCAGTTTATATTTTTAGACATAGAACTTTATTTTTTTTAGAAAGCTTTGATGCTTGTTTGCTATAAGCTTACCCAGTTTTAGGCTTTCAAAGGTTAATAAAAAGCAAATTTTTTTTCTTAAAATTTCCACAGAATAACTAATAAAAACTATTTTGGAAAAAAAAAAAACTATTTTGAGTAATGCAGAGTATTTTGTTGGTTTGTGCTGCTTAGCATCCTTTTGTTGACAAACTCCTAATATTATTGTACAGACATTTAGCTAATACTGATATTTAGGTTTAAAAATAAAGGATTATTAAATTAGGGGTATGATCTGAATTCTGATGTCAGGTTCACATTTGCTTTAGAATGTAATTTAAATATACAGTGTAATTTTAATATCTTTAGTTTGACTTTTTCACTTAGAAAAATGAGATTCAAGAGACTTTATTCTGATAAAGTCCGTAACTTTATTCAGTTAAGCCAGGCCATGCACAAATCTATTCCAAATAAAATACTTAAAGTGATCCGTTTCATAGTTTTCTTCTCTTTCCTTTTATCAAGAATATATGCATGAAAAGAACCTTTTAAAACATCTTCCTGACACTCTTGTTCAGCACATTCAGTTTTTATTGTTTTGGTACTGGCTGATCCTTACAAAATTGTTGATCCCTTTCTAGTTTTATATGTATGTATGTAGCATTAAAAGCACTTAAGAGAAATGGAGACTATATAATCATTAAAATTTTATTAAAAGAGTTAATTAAACCAAACGTTTATTTCATTTATTTTAGTTGATAAGAGATTCAATTTGAGCATCTCTTTGTGAAACATCTGGCTATTTCTGCAGTATTATAATGGATTAAAGGAGTAAAATTTGAGTTAGCTAATGATCTGACATTATAGAAGGGGAAAGAACCTGTGAGACTAAATTCCAATTAGTAAACAATGTAGTACCACAGCATTTTACTTTACTAATATTAGTGTGCTGATTATATTTCAAGGCCTTTCTAAAAATAATGTACTTGACCTGCTAGTATTTGATAGAAAGTATTAACAGTTAAGATCCTTAGACATTTTTGAATGTAAGTTTTCACTGAATTTAAAGGCCAATTGAATAAATGTAGGTTGATGAAAGGTAATTCTGAAATTTGTGTAACAGCTAATCATAAATATTTCACAAGCATTATATTATGAAAACCCTGTTTTGTATAGATGAAGCAATCTTCCTAAACTTCCATCATCAAGATTGCATTTCATGTGCTGTTTTTCCGTAGCTCTAGGAAGATAGCAAGTAAAAGATACACACTAGCCTAGAAACCTACAAGAGATCTTAATTTACCACCTGAAATGAGCCACCTTAGGGGACCACCCTTCCACACTGCTAGTTAATACATAGTACTTTAGTTTTAAAGTATAATAAAGCTAACTTCTACCTTCAGTTTCTCTCTTCAGTGTCTAAAAGTGAAAGGGAAGTTCTGATTTGTAACTTTTTGTACTTTTAAGTTTTTGTATGTTTTTAAGCGGTTGAAAAAATAGATCTGCCCTTTTTAATTCTTTAACAGAAACCATATCTCTGTGAAACCATTATTTTAACAGTATTAATAAGTGTATGATTACATAAAGTATTCATAAGGCCAGACAATAATTCTTTCTGTCATATAGTCAACTTAAAATCAAATATTGGTAAATGCTGACTTTTATGTAGACTCCATTTTGAACTTAGTGATTTGTGGTGTTAGTTGGACCCCAAGTAGCTGTTGTAGAGTTTGCATGCTAAAAAGCCCTAGAATACACAAAATTTCTGTGTGTCTGCAAAAATGGGTTTCTAAATTTAGAGACTAGAGGGTGCCCAGAGGGTATTCGGAATGTTTTGGAAGAGGAATTATATATAATCAGATTTTTCTCTTAAAAATTTTTTTAGTTATGAGTCAGAATTTGAGACTAAATTGAAAATAAAGTACAAATGTTCATGGTTGTGAATGGATTTGTAAAACAAAAGTGTAAAGCATACATCAGTTTATAGGTAAATATTTATATGCATTTTTTAAAATATAGACTTACATAAAGTTTTAAAAAACTTTGAGGTTAATAGTGTGTTCTTCATTTTTACCAGAGTTCATTTTAAACATGTTTGTTTAGGTTTTACCGCAATCACAGCGACCAA
This sequence comes from Cervus canadensis, assembly GCF_019320065.1. NCBI lineage: Eukaryota > Metazoa > Chordata > Mammalia > Artiodactyla > Cervidae > Cervus > Cervus canadensis. The sequence goes on along the minus strand of NC_057392.1, from coordinate 5,713,676 downwards.
CCCCATTTGGCTTATAAAGACTCGATTACAGCTTGATGCAAGGTATGTTAATTCATTAAAGTTGGCTTCAGCTAAATTTTTTCTATAAATTTATGTCAGTGAGATTTCAGTGCCAGGTATCTAACCATGTTTTTGCCCTCATTTGCTGCTGAATTTGTTTTATTTGGTTTTGAAACTTAGGTGTACCATCAGATGCAAAAGTGATGTTAATAATTTACATGTATGAGAATTTCTAGGAAAGAAAGTATATTATGCATTGTGTTTTTCAGTAAAAGAAGGAGAAAAAGGACCTCTGTTGACCTAGCTCAAGCAGTGATACTTTCATTCACCCCATGTGTGATTATAATCAGCCCTTCTAAATACCTAAATAAACTAACTACATGATCAGTGAGTCTAGACTGAGTCTTTGAGGATCGTTGCTCAAACTCAAGAACCTTGTACAGCAGAGTGTTCTGGCATGGAATTTAGCTCTCGTGTATTCATGAACTTCATCTGTTACCCCAATCACTTTATGGCAGCAAGATCCATTCATTCAATACATCTGTAATGAGCAGGTACTGGTCGGTTCTAGAGATATCTCTGGAAACAGTGGGGACCAATTTAATGGAACAGTCAATGAATGGTTTTTTAACCCATTTTAAGCAGAGGCATTAGCCAGGGCACACCTCGTATATCTTTAGGGTTAGTGCCTGTGGCAAGTTCTGGGAACCGAAAGGCCAGAAGCGGTGTGGTTTAGAGTTCTGCCACCTCAGCTCCCATTGGCCTTCAGAATGAAGGATAGGGAGAGGGTAACACTTTTTTAACTAGAAAGATGATCCTGTCTGGTGTGTTGTAATAATAATAATCACATTAATAGTTTTGAAACTAATTTAACTCTTCAGTCTGGAGTAGGCTATGTATAAAAGAGTTTCACTGTTTCTTATATTTTAGGGTTTGGGAAGTCTGGTGTTACATTTTGTAGATTATAAATAAAACTGATCTAAGAAATCGTTAACAATTATGCCTGCTTAAAGATCTGTTTTCCACCTTTTGTCATGTGGAATTGTATGTCAGTTGGAGACTTGAAATGTCTAGTCCTTGTTTCATCTGGAATAATTTTTAGTGAAACCTTAAGTACAATCTTATGGCAAGACTCAAAGTTTATTTCTAAGTCAGAGATCTGAAAGGTAGTGGTAGATAAGACAACCCAAAGGTTAAAAAGTATGAGATGCCAGTCTGTATTGTATTATTATAAACTATAAGGGGTATGTATGCTTCAGTATGTTAGAGGGTAGATTTAGGTGAAAAATGATAGTAAAGCTAGCACAATTTTTTAGGCTTAGGAGTGGGGTTGGGGTAGTAGTGAAAGGTTGTTTTGAAAGTGTGCTACCTTACAACACTGAGAGTGAGAATAGAGCAGATGTGTTTGCATGTTATCCTGTAGGACTTAGAGGTCTCTTAGCTTCCTTGTAAGAAAGAATCCGACAGCCGAAACTAATTACAGTTGGCTGCATGGATCATTCAACAAAGAAGGTATTTATTCTGTACCATTAGTTGAGGATAGTTATTCAAGACAGTTACTAGTTATTAAAGTTGGAGGAATCTGTAGGTTATCAGGTAGGTGTCTTAGTTGTTTTTTTATTTTGTTACATCATAAGCAGGTTGTATATAATTTATAAATAGTTACCTTTTTTATTTCTTTCCCTGTGGGTAGAATTTAAACCCATTTCTTACAGATAAAGTTCTATTGGGGGAATCATAGTGAAGGTAATAAATGTTTTTATGAACTCAAACTTACATCCAAGAGTAGGTGCTGCTCCCTTAAGCAGCACTAAGAAAGTTGTCTTGGGCACAGTGCTTAAAAAATACTTGATAACTGGAGAAGTCCTCATTCACTGTTTACTGAGGTAAAAGAGACAGCCGTTACCTTCAGAGGATCATAGAAAGTTTGACTTAAATTCACCCAGTCACTTGTGGGGAGAAATTGGGACAATTCGTCAGGTGCACTGAAATTACCTTAATTGTACTTCCTAATATTCTGTTGTCATTGGTGTCTCAGTCGTTATTTTTATGTGTTATTAAATGCTGAAGAAATCTTTTCAACTTAGAACTGCATTTAATACAATGTGAGGGCTTTTTATTTTGTTTTTCTCTTGAACTGCAGTCACAGTGGATTTGTTGCTTATTCTGTAATACAGACTTCAGTGAAACTGGAGGTTCAATGTAGTGTGTTTTGCATTCAGTAAAATAAACTACATTATAAGTTATCTGTCTGATATGACAGATTTGAGACAAAAGAGCAGGAACTCTAAATGTTTTTAAATTCCCATTTGTACTTCCTCATGAATTAAAGAGGGTTATTCAATAGAATGGCCTCTTCCTATATATTGTATTTACTTTATTTAAAAACCTGTGCTACTTTATTTATGTTAATAAGATTTTTTCCCTTTTTGCCTTTCAGGAACCGTGGGGAAAAGCGAATGGGGGCTTTCGAGTGTGTCCGTAAAGTGTATCAGACAGATGGACTTAGAGGATTTTATAGGGGCATGTCTGCTTCATATGCTGGCATATCAGAGACTGTTATCCATTTTGTTATATATGAAAGTATTAAGCAAAAACTACTGGAATATAAGATTGCTTCTACAATGGAAAATGAAGAAGAGTCTGTAAAAGAAGTGTCAGATTTTGTGGGAATGATGCTAGCTGCCGCCACCTCAAAAACATGTGCCACAAGTATAGCATATCCACATGGTAAGAGGACGTGACGGTGTATATTGTCACTCAGTTGCTCAGTCATGTCTGACTCTTTGCAACCCAGTAGACTGTAGCCTGCCAGGCACTGCTTTCCATGGGTTTTCCCAGGCAGGAATATTGGAGTGGATTCCCTATGGGATCTTCCCGACCCAGGGATCAAACCCGCATCTCAGGAGAATTCTTCACACTGAGCCACCAAGGAAACCCTCAATGTGTTTAAGTAATCCATTAACTCTGAAATATTTTCCCACTTCAGCCAGTGACCCATTTATTAGAACATTTTATCATTTTACTGAATTATAGTATAACAAAATACAGTTCATCATAATGGAATTAAATATGTATGAGTAGCATAAGGCTTTTTTTCCCCCTGAGATTTGTTTATATTTGTTGCTGCATGACGGCTTTCTTGGTTATGGCGAGCAGAAGCTACTCATCGTTTTGGTGAGCTCAGGGGCTTTTGATTGTGGTGTCGTCTCTTGTTGTGGAGCACAGGCTCTAGGCGCACGCAAGCTTAGTAGTTGCAGCACTCAGGCTTAGTTATTCCTTGACATTTGGAATCTTCCCTAACCAGGGATCAAACCCATGTCCTCTGCATTGGCAGGCAGATTCCTATCCACTGTACCATCAGGCAAAGTCCTGTATTCATCTTTGATACCACCTGTATTCTCTTTCCTTTTCTACCTTTTTTTTTTAATCACATCTTTTCTCCCTTTTCTCTATATCGAGTATGCAACAGATACTTTTGTTTATTCTGCCTTCTACAATTCAGGAACCTGTGAAATTTTATAATTAATATGCGTGATTTTAGCTAGCTAACTTAGGAGTTTGGTGTTGTTGAAATAACTAGTGTCAGTAAGTTACATTTAAAAAAATCACTCCTCACTTATTCTGAGCTCACGCTTACAGTCTGATAAATGGAGTATGCTCAATATTAGGAGGGTATAAAGATATTATTGACATTTAAATAAAATGACTTCTTTTCTTCCTATACAGAAGTTGTAAGAACAAGACTGCGTGAAGAGGGAACAAAATATAGATCCTTTTTTCAGACATTATCTTTGCTTGTTCAAGAAGAAGGCTATGGGTCTCTTTACCGTGGTCTGACAACTCATCTGGTGAGACAGATTCCAAACACAGCCATTATGATGGCCACCTATGAGTTGGTGGTCTACCTGCTCAATGGATAGCACCGCCAAACTGCTGTGCTGTAGAGAGGGAAGACCAAAAGAGAAATTGGACCATGGAGTACCAAAGCCAGCATGGTGGACAGAAGGGAAATAGTGTGGGAACATGGAACTATGCCTAAGTGGAAGTTTGGTTGTAGGAATTAAAGTAATTGTAACCACATTACTTAGTCTTTTTAGTAATGTGAAGAAGAAAAAAACATGGCTGCCTCCAAGAAAAAGCCTTTAGAAGCACTCCTTCCTCAAAATTGCCATTTTCTCTATCATGTCCACAAGATACCGTTGGGATTTTGTTGATTTATGGCAACCAGAGTACAGTGTTTATTCCATGAGCACTTTCCAGTCTTCTAGACAAAGCCATCCATAACTATATACTAGAACTATCCAAAGAAGGTATTAACAGTCATAAATTTCTAACTTCCGGCTTCTATATAGTTCCTGTGAAATTGGAAAGTAACAATACTAGTATTTACATTTCCTTGAGAGGATTTGGCACTGTATTTTAAAGTTAATTGTTTGGTATTAGTAGTCACTGTCTTTGACAAATGAAATAGTGTCTAAATATTGTGCTCACTTTTAGTTTTAAAATGTGTTGGTTTCTACTGCTCACAGGTGTGTTATGTTTAGCCCAGTGTGAACACTAAAATTGTTCAGTGTATCAACTCAAATGGTAATAGTTTGGGACAAAATAAGCCAGTAAAATGTTGATTCTTGGCCATTTCGACAACTTGAGCATGTCCTCTTATCTTGTCTAACCTAATGATACATGAATGAATGCACTGTCTCTTCAGTGACTTAGTAATTACGAACTTGAATTATCACCCATCATACCTAGGTATCATTTTCTTAAAGTGAAAAAAATGTACTGCTTCTGGATCTTTCTCTGGTTTCACATTAAGAATTTGAATCTTTGGATTATTTCTGGAAAATCTTCATACATTACATTTATTTAGTAGAGAAAATGGTAATTTTCATCTTTGCCCTTAAAAGGTGTTTTTCTTTTTAAGGCAACATTATAAGTATCTGGGGCAGCATAAACATTTATAGAAGAAGGGCCTCTGTTATCTGATTGAGTGGATAGTGATCCTAATTGACTTATAGTTTAATAAGTGAACAGACTACTTTGAATAAGAAATTTATTCCATCCTAATTTCTTGAATGGTAAATCATAAAAAAAGATGCAAGTTAATTCAGATTAAGTGTGTTAACAAGAGATAGCTTTTACATTTTGCTATTGAGATCAACTGCACCTTTTAATACTATAAGTGTATTATATGTATGGCCCTTATGAAGATATTTGCTGTAAGTCTGTAATATTAAAGACCTTTGCTTATGATTGTTGCTATACTGGTGTATGAAGCTTATACCATTAAACTCCAGTGTGGTACTTATTTCAGTATACATGAACTGTACATTGTGTGCAATGGCTTTATCTTAAGAATGACTCTTTGTGAATGCACTTTGTGGCCTTTTGGGAGGTTGGGGGGGGGGGCGTGGTGTGAGTAGGAGAGAATTCCCATGTTAGATTATTTTTTTAAAACATTGGTTAACGTATTAGGCAGAAACAGTATTCATAACACTTTTTCTGGGATTTAGGTATATTGTTTGGGGGATCTTTAATATAAATGGTTTAAGTATTCTTATGTGTACTGCAGTGCCCCTAACATAAAAAACATAGCATGTCATCGCAAGTTTTCTCGCTGTCACCAGTGAAGCACAGTGCCCTGTTAAATTCCTCCACCTTCTTAACTTCCTTGTAATCAACAGTAACTGGATGTTTTTGAGGTGCTTTGATTGGAATTAGTATTCCAGTCTATTTGGAGACCAAAGGCAAATTCAGTTTCATTACCTTTGGGATTATTCATATCTTTTATGGTAAATTTCAGCTTTGACATTTATTGTGAGAAACATGCCAAAAAAAGAAAACAGTAATAGGGTTTATAACTTAAGTCTGTAGAGAAAGTGTCAACCTATAGTGTTTTGATTTTCAGGTGCCACTTATACTGCCTAATACAGTGCCATTTGCCTTGTGAAGATCTGTAAACATTAGTTGTATCGAATGTACAAGAGACTCTATAATCTTAGTGATCTGAATACCCACAAATGGTTAAGAATGATATGAAAACCAGCAACTAAGGAACATCTTATTTAGTTGTAGCAAATTCATAACAAGTGTCCTTCAAGGATGAACTCATATTCTGTTGCTATTTGTATTTGTTTTGACCTTTTAGTGCATTGTATTCAGCTTCTAAAAGTGAGTATATTTCTGTGCTGGAAGAAAAGGATCTTAGAGTCTCAGACTTTGTTTCTTTGTGCAACTGGAAAGGAGCGATGATGTTTAATTGTTTTGTCCCCCCAAAAGTAAAATCTGCTGCAGTTTATGACAGATAATTTAACAAATATATATATATATATATATAAATTGTATATAAAGTCTGTCTCTGAAACACTTCTTGGGAGGTTTTTTTTTTTTTATTGGTGCAAACATTTAAAAAGAAAAACACACTTAAAGCATTGAAATTTTTTTTATACTGTTTAATTTTCATCTATCAAATAACTTTATTACTGTATAGAGGTAGTCAGCACTCTTCAAATTGGTTTGTACTTTTATTTGAGAATCTTCTCAGAAAATTGAATTGATCCTTTCAGTTCAAAGCGGTACATATTGAAGAGCATATTCATAGAGCAGCAGATAAGAACTCTGGTACTTCTAGCTCACAGAAACAGTTTACTCGATTTCAAAGTGCACATCTGAGAATCACCAACCTGTGATTGTGGGGTACCACACAGTGCTTTTAAATCCAGGGAAAAAACTGTGTCACCAAAGCTTTTGCCTTGATTTTCCTTATGTGTGTTACTTTGCAGAACCAATCTTACTAGATGGGACCTGCAAGTAATTGATTTTTTTAAACTGACACCAAGAGAGAATATTATTTACATTATTTAACCATGTCTCTGTCTCCTAAAACCAAATGCCCATTATGGAATAGCATTGTTACATTAGGAATAGCTGAGTTTGGATTGTTAAGAATAATGAGTGTTTACTCTCTTACTGGAGTATAAATATGTCAGCATTTTTTAGATTTAGATCACTAAAAATATTGATTTGACCTTGAAAGAATTAAGTGCTAGGAATCAGTTTGTCCTTTAATCTTCCAGCATTGTCTGCTGTCTTTTGTTGTTTACATGCTCTTCTGCCCAGACTGTTGGTACTATCAGGACCCCTTTGGGGCTGGTGGATGTAATAGTTCAGCCTTTATTGATCGTGACTTCAACATTCCTAAGAATACAGATGTTTCTAAATGATTTAAATTGGAAGGGGATTTTAATTAAATAAAAGTATTTAATACAGTGTACAAACTTTCAGCTTACACAAATCTCTTCTCCATTGTGCCCTTATATTTCTCAGTCTGTAGTCTGCTTTTTCTGCTGTTCCTTTTAGAAACTGAAGATTCCTCTTTTACTCCGTTTTTGTGTTAATAAACATTTTGAATGTGTACCCCTGCATATGTGAACATTTAAATTATGACCTGTCAGTTGTAGCTAAATAATCAACTTCAAAGAGTTGATATTCTTTGACCATTTGTGTGAGGTTTGCTATTCTTGCATTCCTGTATGTGGCTGTAAATTATGTGCATTTACTCTGTATTTATGTTAACTAGCTGAATTTTATTTGAGTTGTTAAAATTCAAAAAATTAAAATATGGTTATGAAAATATAATGTCTCATTTTTTAGTTTTTATATAATGGGTCCTAATATTCTGGTATGGTAAGAATATTTTCTTACAATCATGTGTAGAACAAAAGTGCATTGCCATTTTTTTTCAAGTGTTAGTGTCCTACCTTCTAGACTTAGTGACAGATGTCTCTAGCAATTAAAAGGTCGAATGATCCCATTCTTAGTTCAGGAAGAAATTCCTAATTTCATCCTTTGAGAAAACTAAGAATATTAAAAATTAAACTGGAAAAGAGCTGGAAACTTGTTAGAATAGCTGAATGAATCCACATGTGATAGGTTGAAATACATGTGACACGTTATAAGTGTTCGTAGTGCCTACCCAGTTTATATTTTGTCTGTTTTGGTTTTTTTAGATTTTCCCAAATTGTAGCAACCATCAAACTTAACCTAATTCTTCTGGTAAGGAAACCAGGAAAAATTTGCCGTGTTCCTTTTCTCAGTTACCTAAAGCCGGAATTGTTTGGCCCCCTTACAGTACTCTTCCTGGAGACTGAAATAGTGTATAGAGGGAAGACACTGGCACAATACTGGTTGAAGCTGGTATGACTTAGCTCAGATGTCCTGAGTTTAAATGTTGTGAGTGTTTGTTCACTACCAGTTGTCAGGAGCTGTGGTAGCGGAAGGAATCTGTGAATTTATGATTTCTTTTTTTTTTTTTTTTAATTTTTTTCTTTTATATGATTTCTTAAGGTATGACATCTGTACAGCTGACAAAACTCAGGCAAGCAAAGTGTAGTTCAGTGGTTTCCTTTGTTTTCTTAATTTTTTGCGTTGCACAGACCAGATGACTATAATGGAGTCAGCTCGGTAAATTTGTCGATTGCTGTGTTTATATAGTAATTTCCCAACAGCCTATAGATTGGGTGAATAGACACATGGTATTCAAGGGTTTGTTTGTTACAGCTGGGCTCTTTTGATTTCAGTGTTGTGAATCTTTGTCACTACACTAGGTTATTCATCAGCACTTCAGATGACACTGAGATGATGTTTTAAAAAACTATCAAGATAGATGGGGATTGGCTTAGAATGAAACATTGGGGAGTAATGAGAAATGCAGCTCAGCTTGTACATTGGAAGAACATGGACTGCCTGAAGCTGATCTATATAGAGCTTGGGTTACATCCTGAGGCTATTCGAGAAACAAATTTTTTTCTCACCAAAACGTGCCAACAGATTTTATAAACATGAGGTTAAATTTTTCTTATTGGGCTGCCCTCAGTTATACTACCTGTGAACCTCAGGGGTGTCCTGTGTTCTCTGAAGTGTGGCAATTAGTTAGTTCTCTTAGAAAAATCTGGAAATGTTACCAGGAACAAAAAATAGTATTTTACCCAGACTTTGAAACAAAGATGGAAATTTGACAGATTGATACAGGGAGGGGCGTTACTTGAAGAAAAGATCAAAGTGTTCTAAGGGCCCATTAGGAGAAACAGCCCCTTTTATTCTTCCCTGGGAATTAAAAGTAACTATAACTGACCTGGCATTTTGAAACTAGTGGTAGACCCAGGATTCTACACCTAGTCTAATTCAAAGGGGTTCATCATATCCAGTACAACAAAATTTAGTGCTGTGGACCCTTGTTTTATGTTATCCCTTAAAAGCACCTTACAATCCCTCCTTGAGTCTTTATTATTGAGAATAAATAGCCCATTTTCAACTGCTACTTCTGACATAGCTTTCAAGATTAACCAATAAAGTTAATCAAAGTTATGTGGACTACATGTTTTAGTGGCCCAGATTATTTGATTTATATTTTCTAAACTATATACTGATTTTGTGTTTTTGTTTCCATACCCCCAATAAGTATGCTAGAGCAACTGGACAATAATGTGAATAAAAATGAAGTTATTCAACTGTACACAAAAGATGGATTTTGGTCTTAAAATTATAAACCTAGAGAAAATATCTTTGCAACCTTGAAGTAGACAAGGTAGTTTAACCAAAAATGACACTAACCATTAAAAACAAACATCAGAATTTTAAAAATACAATGAAAAATGCAGGTGCAAACAAAGTCACAGCTTATCTGGTAGGACATTAATAAGATACTTAACCTGATTAACAAATAACTCGGTTGGCCAAAAGGTTCACGGGTTTTTCCTCTTTGGCCAACCCAACAGAACCAAGAAGGAACACTACAGGGCACCCAGTATAATGACAAGTAGATGCCATATCAAGGATGTACAAATAACTGGGACTCCTACATTGCTGTTTAGAGTGTAAGATGATACACCTACTTTGGAGAAGTTATATTTCTAGGAAAATTTAAAACTATCCATTCTGTTAGCCAGAATTACTACCATTTGTAGAGGAAAGGATTCCCAAGAAAAATGAAAATGTGTCCTCAAATGTTCATAGCAGCTTCATTACTAAATATCATCAAGATAAGGGTAATTTGTATAGTGGAATACTGTGTAGTAAAAAGATGGGAATTATTGATACATGCCATAGCACAGATGAGTATCAAAAACTGATGAAAGAAGCCCAGCACAGAAGAGTACATGCTCTATTCTATTTATGTGAGGGCCAAGAACAGGCAAAACTAGTTAACATAATAGAAGCCAAATTAATGTTTACCAGGAGGTGTGGAGGGGGAGTTGGACTAACAAGGGGCCTAGTGGAACTCTGAAGTGATCGAAATCTCTTACATGCTGATCTGGGTAGTGGTTAAACGGATGTGTCCACAATATGAAAATTATTGGCTATACATTTAATATTCACTTTAAACATGTATTTAAAGTCTAATGAAAGTGAATGTTGCTCAGTCATGTCCAACTTTTTGCAACTCCATGAACTATATAGTCCATAGAATTCTCCAGGCCAGAATACTGGAGTGGGTAACTGTTGCCTTCTCCAGGGGATCTTCCCAACCCAAGGATCGAACCCAGCTTTCCCACATTGCAGGCAGATTCTCTACCAGCTGAGCTACCAGGGAAGCCCACAGTTCATAGTCAAGCTTAGTGTTTGAAGAAATAAATCTAATTAAACCTAATAATGTGAAATAAAAAATACTTAGGAAAAAGTAAATTTCTAGTGAAAGCTACAGAATGAAACCCAGGAAAACTTAAGATACTGGAAATATCAAAGTACAGTTCATAAAATTTCTGTTTAATCACTAAGTCTGACTCCATGAACTATAGCCCGCCAGGCTCCTCTGTCCTTGGGATTTCCCAGGCAAGAATACTGGAGTGAGTTGCCATTTCCTTCTCCAGGGGATTTTCCAACCCAGGGATTGTACCCATATCTCCTGCGTTGCAGGTGGATTCTTTACCACTGAGGTACCTGGGAAGCCCACAGTTCATAAATAGCCATGCTCAATATCTCAAGACATAAAATGAAGGTTTTAAAAGTGAACATCTGATTTTGGTATCATGAGTAAAGCCGGATCCTTGAACAGCTCACCTCTTCCTGATAGCTGATCTTAGAACGTGCTTTTTAAGGCATTGCTGGCAAGAAACTGAAGGGTTCCCCCAAGGACATTTCTCCCTCCCCTCCGCCACCCCAAGCCCAAAGCAGAACTAAATCTGGATTAATCAGAGTAGGGGCTGGTTTTGCAGCTTAGATGACTGGGAGCAATTATATTTGAGGTCTGGGGCTGAAGAATAGGGGAATTAGAACAGGCTGAAGTATTTCCAGGTGGGAGATGCCAGTGGAAGCCGAATCAGATCCCTGGAGGGGAAACTCCCAAGTTAGGCCAACAGAACTCATAGCATTATTTAATAGTTACCAAACACATAAGACCAGCCACTACAGAAGCATGGGAACACAGATCCAGTCGTCAAGTGATAGATAAAATGCAGAGTAGCTATAATTATTAACATGAGCTTACAATAAGAAACATAAGGAATAAATAGATGAGGGACTTCCTGGTGGTTCAGTGGCTAAGACTCTGAGCTACCAATGCAGGGGACCTGGGTTCGATACTTGGTCAGGGAACTAGATCCCATGTGCTACAACTAAGATTGCATGCCTCAATTAAAAATCCCACATGCCACAACTAAGACCTAGCACAGCCAAATAAATATATATATTTAAAAATTTTTAAGGAATAAACTGACTTAAAGTTAACAGTAAAAATGAAAAATATAGGAACTGACATCAACTCAATAGACAAGTCAAAAATGGACTAGACATAACTGAAGTGATTTAATCTTGAAGATATATCTAAATAATTGACTTAGAAGACAGCAAAAAGAGAGAAAAGGACTGTATGAAAGAGAAGTTAAGAGGTATGAAGGATGGAATGGGAATGTGCAATACTTGGTTAGATTTTAATGAAGAGAATAGAGAAGAGGCACTATTTTAAAAGGTAAAATTCCCAGAGCTGATAAACGTGAATACATAGCTCCACAAATCACAATGCATCCTACGTAGGATTAAATCATGACTATACACCTAGTGAAACTAAAGGACAGCAAAGCAAGATCAAGATGTGATTTCTGCTACCTGAATGATGGGTTAGGTTTTAAGGCCAATGTTTCTAATGAGTGCAATTAAAATACTAGATAAAATATTTCAAAAATCTTAACATCCAAGAGTTAATATAATAAGGAGGAATGAGCAGGCCAAAATCTAAGATACAACAAGAACCTAGAAAGTTAACAGACACTTAGACATGTTTGCTGATCTATAATCTTGATAGCTTTTCAAGGGAGAGAGCAGATGACCAAGTAGGCCTCACCTAAGTCGAGGAGCCTGTAGACCCTTCCCATTAAGTTGGAACCCCAGAAATAAATTTAGATTCTTTCTTTTGCCTCGTTTCCTCGGTACTGAACAGACAAAGTATATTGTCACCGTGCTTATTTAACTTATATACAGAGTACATCATGAGAAACACTGGGCTGGATGAAGAACAAGCTGGAATCAAGATTGCCTGGAGAAATATCAGTAACCTCAGATATGCAGATGACACCACCCTTATGGCAGAAAGTGAAGAAGAACTGAAGAGCCTCTTGATGAAAGTGAAAGAGGAGAGTGAAAATGTTGGCTTAAAGCTCAACATTCAGAAAACTAAGATCATGCCATCCAGTCCCATCACTTCATGGCAAATAGATGTGGAAACCGTGGCTGACTTTATTTTTGGGGGCTCCAAAATCACTGCGGATGGTGATTGCAGTCATTAAAATTAAAAGACACTTACTCCTTGGAAGGAAAGTTATGACCAACCTCGACAGCATATTAAAAAGCAGAGACATTACTTCGTCTACAAAGACCCGTCTAGTCAAGGCTGTAGTTTTTCCAGTGGTCATGTATGGATGTGAGAGTTGGACTATAAAGAAAGCTGAGTGCAGAAGAATTGATGCTTTTGAACTGTGGTGTTGAGAAGACTCTTCAGAGTCCCTTGGATGACAAAGAGATCCAACCAGTCCATCCTAAAGGAAATCAGTCCTGAATATTCATTGGTAGGACTGATGCTGAAGCTGAAACTCCCAATACTTTGGCCACCTCATGCGAATAGCTGACTCATTTGAAAAGACCCTGATGCTGGGAAAGATTGAAGGCAGTAGGAGAAGGGGACGACAGAGGATGAGATGGTTGGATGGCATCACCAACTCAGTGGACATGAGTTTGGGTAAACTCCAGGAGTTGGTGATGGACAGGAAGACCTGGCGTGCTACAGTTCATGGGGTCGCAAAGAGTCGGACACGAATGAGCTACTGAACTGATTGACTGACTTACTGAACAGACGGTTTCCTTGGTACTGAACAGAAATGAGGGAGGAAAAAAAAATGAGAGAGGAAAAGCCTGTTCCTGAGACTGTAGATCAAGTATTGACCCTTGAGCAGAATTAAAGCCCAAATCTGCATTGCTAGAATGGGGAGAGGGGCTGGGAGAGGCACTCTCAGGTCATGAATTTAAGTGGTTCCAGAAACAAATCCCAGGTGCGCAATAGAACCAAATCCCATTCATTTCTGGAAAAACCAATCCCTCCTCCCAGGTCACGGTAAAAACCACATCACTTGTTTTTTCAAGGACTATGAGCAGCACACAATGAATAACATGCATATAAGGAGACCACATCGCTGGGGACAACTCTCAAAATAGAAGCAAAAACAGCCTATTTTCCACACACACCCCTCCAAAAGAAAACAGATTCTGAAAAAAAAAAGAAAAGAAAACAGATTCTGAAGTTATCAAATGTAGATTGTAAAATGCAAATTAGTACACTCTTAAAAACACGAGGCATACTTGAAAACAGGAGAATGGGCCACTTAAAAATGGTAGACCAGATTTGAAAACCAAATATAACTTCCAGAAATGAAAAATAAAAATAAAATGCAGTTGGACAAAGCTGAAAGAGAATTACTTAACTGGAGATGGAGCAGAAAAAATGCAGAATGTAGCAAAGAGGGAGAACAAATTACAGAAGAGAGAGTAAGATACAGGGATGATACAAAGCAAGTCCAATAGATGTTTAATTAGTGTCCCAGAGAAGCAGAGAGAAAATGGATCATAGATATCATCTGAAACTACAAAAGCTTGGAATTTTCTCCGACTGATGACGAACAGTGCTCCCAGGTACTCAAAATCCAGGTAATCTCAAACAGAATAAATAAAAATGAGCCCGTATCAAGACACAAAGTCATGAAATTAGATAACCAAAGACCTAGAGAAAAATATGAGATAAAAGCAGAATTTTTTCTTTGACAGATTCCTCAAAGCAATGACAGCCTGATGACTAACTCAGTGTTCATAATAGAAACAATGGAACAATTCCTTTCAGGGTATTGCCAAACTAGGATTTTATACCCAGTAAAAATCTTTCCAAAATGAAAGTGAAATGAAATTTCTGAAACATTAAAACCGGGAGTTTGCTCTCAGCAGAAGCTCACCAAAGAAAATCCTAAAAGATTCAGGCAGAAGAAATGTGAGATCAAATCTTAGGAAGACCTAAGATGCAAGAAAAATGGTAAGCCGAAAAGCAGTAAGTTAGGCAGGCAAATGCAGAATGTATTTAAACTACATGAAAAAGATAATTGTGACATTTTTTAAAATGACAGAAAAATATAGCACATTACAATCTTTGGAAAGTGAGGAAGGAGGTAAGTGGAGTTTAAATGTTCTGTGAACCTTGTATTATCCAAGAGAAAGACAAAGATTTTGATTCATTTAAAGCTTTAAATATACATTATAAAATGTTGGATAACCACTGAAGGGACAGAAATAGTACCACTTCCCCATACTAGTAGAAGGGGAAAACTTGAAATTCAGTTTAAAAAAAAAAAGCCATAAAGGAGACACAAACAGCATGAAATAATATAGGTTGACCAAACAAATCAGTAGATATAGTAAATGGAACAGGATCAAATGTTCAAGGTCAAAGATTTTTAGGCTGGATTTAAAAATAACAGCAACCTTGTGAGAGACATAGCTAAACCATAAGAACATGTTAAGGTTGAAAGTAAAAGAATAAAAAAAAAGATAAGATGTAAAAATGCTGCCCAAAGGAAAACAAGTATAACTATATTGTTGTTCAGTCGCTAAGTCATGTCCAACTCTTTGTGACCCCATGGACTGTAGTTCTCCAGGCTCCTCCGTTCATGAGATTTCTCAGACAAGAATATTGAAGCGGATTGCCATTTCCTTCTCCAGGGGATCTTCCCAACCCAGGGACTGAACCCTTGTTCCCTGCCAGCTGAGCCACCAGGGAAGCCCCAGAGAAAACACACTTCCAGGCAAGTATACATTGCTACAATTCAAGAAGGTTAGTCATGTCATGATAATAAAAGATTTGTTTCACCAAAGGCAGGATGATTTAAATTTTTCATGCATCTAATTAAATTTCTTCATTGTGTAGCGCCAGAACAGAAAGAACCACAAGAAGAAACAGACAAACCCGTCGCAGTAGTGAGAGTATTTGACAAACTTCACTCGGAAATTGATAGAACAAACAAGTAAAAACAGAAACCATAGGACTTCCCTGATGGTCTAGTGGTTAAGAGTTCACCTGCCAATGCAGGAGAAATGGGTTCAATCCCTGGTCCAGGAAGATTCCACATGCCAAGGGGCAACTAAACCTCTGTGCCACAACTACTGAGCCCAGACACCACAACAAGAAAAGCCACCGCAGTGAGAAGCTTGTGCACTGCAACTAGAGAGTAGCCCACGCAAGCCACAAATAGAGAACACCCACGAACAGCAATGAAAAGCCAGTACAGCCAAAAATAAATAAAATTTTAAAAATTAAAAAAAAAAACAGTAAGCATATAGATTTCAACAAGATAATTAACAATGCTGACCCAATGGAAATGCTTGGAATCCTGCATTCAACATCTACAGAATATACATGATTTTTCAAGAATACACAGAATGTTGACAAAAATAAGCCCAAGCAATTTCATCCAACTTCAAAATATTGAAGTCATACAGAGGAGTTTCTTGAGTTTCTCGGGCCACAAAACAATTAAACTGTAAATCAAAAAGAAGACTGAAGAACTTCATAAGCATGGAGGTTGAGACACATGCTTCTAGAGAACCCACAATTCTCCTCAATCAAATGGACAAAATATCTTAAGCTGAATGATAATAAAGAGTCTAAATGTTAAAACTGATGAATTTTTAAGCAGTCCTAAAGCAGTCCTAAGAAAAAATTTCATTTTAAGTCCATACATTAGAAATGGAAAAAGGCCAAAAATTAATGAGGCAAGCATTTGTATTAGTTAGGGTTGGCTAGTGCACAGTAGTTTACTGACTCAAATGCATTATGGCTCAACCTAATAGGCAATTATTGCTTGTGCATCTGTATCTTGGACTGAGAGCAGGTTGGTTTTGCTGTAACAGTTCTTCAATAGACTGAGGCTCTGCAATTCTCAAAACTCGCCTTCTAAGATCACACTGGGGCTGTGGTTCTCATACTTCATGTGTCATGTACTCAGTCATGTCCAACTCTTTGCAACCCCATGGAGCCCACCAGGCTCCTCTCACCATGGAATTTTCCAGGAGAATACTGGAGTGGGTTCCTATTTCCTCCTCCAGGGGATCTTCCTGACCCAGGGATCAAACCTGCATCTCCTGTTTCTGCTGCATTGCAGGCAGATTCTTTACCCACTGAGCTATCAGGGAGGCCCATCTTTTACTTCAGCATGTATCCAAATCATTTAGAGGGTTTTTTGTTTTTCTGCTGATGAAACTGTTGTTTAAAATAAAAAGTAAATGTTAACTATCTTACTATAGGATATAGGTAGTTCTAAATTTGGAATTCCAAAATTCCACCATTTGGGGAAATAACTCAGAGAATAGAATTTTAGATTTTATTTTAAATTTTATTTTCCCCATACTATTACAAGAATATTTTCTACCTTCCCCCTAGCCTTACTGAGATATAGTTGACATATAACCTTGTATACCTTTAAGATGTAAATGTGATGATTTGATAGTACAATTTTGTATACCAAAGGTTTACCACAATAAAGTTAACACCTCCATCCCCTCACATAATTACCATTTATGTGTGTGTGTGTGTGGTAAAACATTTAAAATCAGATCTCTTAGCAACTTTCAAGTATATAATACAGTATTGTAAATATTGTCAAAGAAAAAGGAGGAAAGGGGGCAAGGGAATAAACTTTGAAAGAATGACATAGCCTAAGGACATGACATAAACTGATTAGAACTAAATAGGTCCAAGATGGCAGACAAGTCACTTCCATTAGACCCTGAGCCTCAGTATATGCTCTTTGTAACACATCAGCAAGCTAAAAGACATACCCAGAAGTGCCACGACCGTTACAAGGCCAACCTCAAAGATCAAAAACTGGGCAGTGGCCCAATTACTGGAAATTTCCACCCCTTCCACTAGATAATTGGAATAATTTTCCTACTCATTATCCTATGAAATTACCCAGCCCATAAAAGCTAACCACACCACATTTTGAGGCCACACTTGCCCTGTATGACGGTTCACACTCTTGTCTGTCGAGTGTGTTTCTCTCTAAATAAATCCACTTCTTGCCTATCACTTTGTCTCTCACTGAATTCTTTTTTTTTTCCATTGTAAATATGACTTTATTTATTTATTTTGGGGGGGCGGGTTGTCATACATTGACATGAATCAGCCATAGAGTTACATGTATTCCCCATCCCGATCCCCCCCTCCCACCTCCCTCTCCACCTGATTCCTCTGGGTCTTCCCAGTGCACCAGGCCCAAGCGCTTGTCTCATGCATCCAACCTGGGCTGGTGATCTGTTTCACTACAGATAATAAACATGTTTCAATGCTGTTCTTTTGAAACATCCCACCCTCACATTCTCCCACAGAGTCCAAAAGTCTGTTCTGTACATCTGTGTCTCTTTTTCTGTTTTGCATATAGGGTTATCATTACCATCTTTCTAAATTCCGTATATATGTATTAGTATGTGGTAATGTTCTTTATCTTTCTGGCTTACTTCACTCTGTATAATGGGCTCCAGTTTCATCCATCTCATTAGAATTGATTCAAATGAATTCTTTTTAACGGCTGAGTAATATTCCATGGTATATATGTACCACAGCTTCCTTATCCATTCATCTGCTGATGGGCATCTAGGTTGCTTCTATGTCCTGGCTATTATAAACAGTGCTGCGATGAACACTGGGGTGCACGTGTCTCTTTCAGATCTGGTTTCCTCAGTGTGTATGCCCAGAAGTGGGATTGCTGGGTCATATGGCAGTTCTATTTCCAGTTTTTTTAAGAAATCTCCACACTGTTTTCCATAGCGGCTGTACTAGTTTGCATTCCCACCAACAGTGTAAGAGGGTTCCCTTTTCTTCACACCCTCTCCAGCATTTATTGCTTGTAGACTTTTGGATAGCAGCCATCCTGACTGGCGTGTAATGGTACCTCATTGTGGTTTTTGATTTGCATTTCTCTGATAATGAGTGATGTTGAGCATCTTTTCATGTGTTTGTTAGCCATCTGTATGTCTTCTTTGGAGAAATGTCTGTTTAGTTCTTTGGCCCATTTTTTGATTGGGTCATTTATTTTTCTGGAATTGAGCTGCAGGAGTTGCTTGTATATTTTTGAGATTAATCCTTTGTCTGTTGCTTCATTTGCTATTATTTTCTCCCAATCTGAGGGCTGTCTTTTCACCTTACTTATAGTTTCCTTTGTAGTGCAAAAGCTTTTAAGTTTCATTAGGTCCCATTTGTTTAGTTTTGCTTTTATTTCCAATATTCTGGGAGGTGGGTCATAGAGGATCTTGCTGTGATTTATGTCGGAGAGTGTTTTGCCTATGTTCTCCTCTAGGAGTTTTATAGTTTCTGGTCTTACATTCAGATCTTTAATCCATTTTGAGTTTATTTTTGTGTATGATGTTAGAAAGTGTTCTAGTTTCATTCTTTTACAAGTGCTTGACCAGTTTTCCCAGCACCACTTGTTAAAGAGGTTGTCTTTTTTCCATTGTATATCCTTGCCTCCTTTGTCAAAGATAAGGTGTCCATAGGTCCGTGGATTTATCTCTGGGCTTTCTATTCTGTTCCATTGATCTATATTTCTGTCTTTGTGCCAGTACCATACTGTCTGGATGACTGTGGCTTTGTAGTAGAGTCTGAAGTCAGGCAGGTTGATTCCTCCAGTTCCATTCTTCTTTCTCAAGATTACTTTGGCTATTCGAGGTTTTTTGTATTTCCATACAAATTGTCTCGCTGAATTCTTTCTGCAACAAGACATCAAGACCTTGACCTTCATTAGATCCTGAAACAGGTATATGGCCTCAGTTGGAAGGCTATGGGTTGGGGGCAAGTTCGAGTCCTAACACATGAGTTCAAGTCCTAATCTGAGGGAAACAGTTTCATTTTGACTAAGATCTACCACTTCAGCATTCTTACCTTGAGAAACCTGTGAACAGTATGAAAAGGCAAAAAGAAATGACACTGAAAGATGAACTCCCCAAGTCAGTAGGTGCCCAATATGCTACTGAAGAGGAGTGGAGAAATAGCTCCAGAAGGAATGAAGAGGCTGAGCCAAAGCAGAAACAACGCCCAGTTGTGGATGTGTCTGGTGGTGAAAGTAAAGTCCGATGCTGTAAAGAACAATATTACACAGGAACCTGGAATATTAGGTCCATGAATCAAGGTCAATTGGAAGTGTCAAACAGGAGATGGCAAGAGTAAACATCAACATTTTAGGAATCAGTGAACTAAAATGGACTAGAATGGATGAATTTAACTCAGATAACCATGGGCAAGAATCCCCTAAAAGAAATGGAATAGCCATCATAGTCAACAGAAGAGTCCGAAATGCAGTACTTTCCAAGGCAAACCATTCAATATTACGGTAATCCAAGTCTATGCCCCAACCAGTAATGCTGAAGAACCTGAACGGTTCTATGAAGACCTACAAGACCTTCTAGAACTAACACCCCAAAAAGATGTCCTTTTCATTATAGGGAACTGGAATGCAAAAATAGGAAGTCAAGAGATACCTGGAGTAACAGGAGAATTTTACCTTGGAGTACAAAATGAAGCAGAGCAAAAGCTAACAGAATTTTGCCAAGAGAACACACTGGTCATAGCAAACACCATCTTCCAACAACACAAGAGATGACTCTATACATGGACATCACCAGACGGTCAACAATGAAATCAGATTGATTCTATTCTTTGCAGCCAAAGATGGAGACGCTCTATGAAGCCAGCAAAAACAAGACCAGGAGTTGACTGTGGCTCAGATCAAGAATTCCTTATTGCAAAATTCAGACTTATATTAAAGAAATTTGGGAAAACCACTAAAGGTCATTCAGGTATGACCTAAATCTAATCCCTTATGATTATACAGTGGAAGTGACAAATAGATTCAAGGGATTAGATCTGATAGACAGAGAGCCTGAAGAACTACGGACAGAGGTTCATAACATGGTACAGGAGGCAGTGATCGAAACCATCCCCAAGAGAAAGAAATGCAAAAAGGCAAAATGGTTGTCTGAGGAGGGCTTACAAATATCTGAGAAAAGAAGAGAAGCTAAAGGCAAAGGAGAAAAGGAAAGATAAATTCATTTGAATGCTGAGTTCCAAAGAATAGCAAGGAGAGATAAGAAGGCCTTCCTAAGTGAACAAAGCAAAAAAAACAGAGGAAAGCAATAGAATGGTAAAGAGTAGAGATCCCTTCAAGAAAATTAGAGATACCAAAGAAACATTTAATGCAAAGATGGGGACAATTAAGGATAGAAACAGTATGGACCTAACAGAAGCAGAGGATAGTAAGAAGAGGTGGCAAGAATACACAGAAGAACTATATAAAAAAGATCTTAATGACCCAGATAACCGCAATGGTGTGATCACTCACCTAGAGTCAGACATCCTGGAATGCGAAGTCAAGTGGGCCTTAAGAAGGCATCACTACGATCAAAGTTAGTAGAGGTGACAGAATTCCAGTTGAGCTATTTCAAATCCTAAAAGATGATGCTGTTAAAGTGCTGAACTCAATATGCCAGCAAATTTGGAAAACTCAGCAGTGGCCACAGAACTGGAAAAAGTCAGTTTTCATACTAATCCCAAAGAAGGGCAACATCAAAGAATGTTCAAACTACCACACAAATTGCATTCATTTCACATGCTAACAAGGTAAAATCCTCCAAGTTAGGCTTCAACAGTACATGAACCGAGAATTTCCAGATATATAAGCTGGATTTTGAAAAGGCAGAGGAACCGGCGATCAAATTGCCGACATCCATTGGATCATAGAAAAAGCAAGAGAATTCCAGAAAAATGTCTACTTTTGCTTCATTGACTACGAACTGTGGAAAATTCTTAGAGATGGAAATACCAGACTCTGTGCTCCAGAGAAACTGGTGGAACAGTTCTTTAGATTGTTAGATATTTTCAGGAACTGATTTCATGATCCCAATCCTTATATCTCTTCATATCTAGAAAAGCACTAAATCCCTTCATGGTAACGTCAGCTCCTCGTGACTAGCAGAAATCTTTTGTAAAGTAAGCGCTTGATTGCACTGAACTCCCCCTTCACCAAAATCTTATACATTGACCTACCCCAACAGCCTATTTGGAGCAGTCTCTCAGAGCTCTCTGAGGTGCTCCCTCCCAGACTGCAGCCCTCATTTTGCCCCAAATAAAGCTTAACTCGCAACTCTCAAATTGTGCATCTTTTTTTGGTCGACACATCACACAGGAAATGATTGGTAAACTGGACTACATTAAACTTTATAACTACTTTTTCTCAAAATACTTCAAAAAGATTGAAATTAATCCCCAAACTAGATTATATTTGTAACACATGTAACTGACAAGTGTGTGCATTCATCCTAAATTGCTTCATTCATGTCTGATTATTTGTAACCCTATGGACTATATCCCACCAGGCTCCTCTGTCTATGGGCTTCTCCAGGCAAGAATACTGGAGTGGGTTGCCATGCACTCCTCCAAGGGAATCTTCCTGACCCAGGTATCGAACCCGCATCTTTTATGCCTCCTGCATCCGCAGGCGGGTTCTTTACTACCAGTGCCACCAGGGAAGCCCAACTGACAAAGTAGTGTATCAGAATATATAAAAAACTGTGAATCTATCAGTTAAAGACAACCCAATAAAAATCTGGGCAAAGGTCATAAATAAACACTGCATAGGAGAATAAAACATGAAATGCAATAACCGTGTGAAAAAATGTTCACCTTAGAAATTAGGGAATTGAAAATTAAAATCATGAGAGGCTATTTTATAAGCATTAAAAATGATATAGAACAAAGGAATTCTTATGTGCTCCAGTTAGGAGTGTAGAGTGGTATCATCACTTTGGAAAGAATTTTGCATTATATTATAAAGTTGAAGATGCTTATACCTATAAGCTGGCTCTTCTGCTCCTAGGTGTATACATCAGAAAAACCCTGGCTTGTACGTTCCAGGAATCATGCCCAAGAATGTTCACAACAGCCTGCGTGCAATAGAAAATCACTGAAAACATTCCAAGTATCCAAGAATAAAAGAGTGGAGAAATTCGCATCAGTGAAAATGAATGAACCACATCATCAGCAAGCATGGTTCAATCTCAGGAACTTAATTTTGAATAAGAAATGCAAATCACAGAAGCATATGTATGTATAACATGATTTATGTAAGATGAAGTTCAAAAACCTGCTAAACTCAACAAAATGTGTTTAGGCAAACATATGTATGTGTTTTTTAAAAAGCAAGAGAATGAGAAATTAAAATTCTGGATAATGGTTATGTCTGGCAAGAGAAGAGGATGGCTTCCCAGGTGGCTCAATGGTATACTCTGCCTGCCAGTGCAGGAGATGCAGATTCTATCCCTGGGTCCGGAAGATCCCTTGAAGGAGAAAATGGCAACCCACTCCAGTTTTCTTGCCTGGGAAATCCCATGGACAGAGGAGTCTGGCGGGCTACAGTTCATGGGGTCGCAAAGAGTGGGACCTGACTGAGAGACTGAACAGCAACAAAGGCGTATAAAAAGCTGATAATTCTATTTCTGAAACCACTAGAAAATGATTAATAATGCTACCCAACTTTTAATTTATGTGAAAAACAGCTTAGGAAAAAGATCCACCCCAATACTTCTCTCAATTCAAACCTGTTCCTAATTGAAAAGTCTTCAGGAATAGAATGAGTTCAAGACATATAAATAAGGCGTCTTGCCCCATCAGAAACTCTAGGGGGCGCCCAGCAGCTGCTGTGGGGCTCACAGGTTTGTTTCCTGGGTTTTGCAGAGGGCTCTTCCCCTGTGAGCCCAGTGGCTGGCACCCAGAACCCACAGAACCTAGAAACAGCATGTACCCACAGAGGAGCACCTCCGAAAATTTGTGACATTAACATTTTAGGAATATCTGGGATATGCCTGAGGGCCTGGTAAATTACAAACATTAAACATGGAGGGAAATGAAGAATGATTTTAGTCTTCTGTGATGCTAGGGAACAAATTAAATGTAGTTTGAATAAATATATTCACCATTAGGTATTTGTCCTCTAAGAAAAATACAATTTGGGACTGGTTATATATGTCCGAATGTGGGCTGCATATATATTAATAATTTTATGATTTGACAGTATAATTTAGCCAGAATGCAATTATGAAGTTGAAAACAGCAGCTGGGTGCTCCTAGAATCTCTACTCATAGGGGACTAGTCTGCAAAATATTGACATTGTATCTTTAAAACAATTTGATTCTGATTCTAATTGCAGAGTTGATAAATGCCCTCTTTTTATCTCAATCAAGCCCCTCTCCTTTTGGGGCGTGGGATTTCATGCTGACTTGAGGGGGGCATTAAATATATTGCAATGTCATACAGGAAATCAAGGATGTAGAGTAATACTGTGTTTATTGGTGTAATTTCCTCTTTGTTCCCGAAGGGTTTCCCCTTTAAAGCAGGTGGGACAAGGAGAAGAGCCAATGACTGCCATCGGACTGTCCTGGCTGCTCCCTCAGCCCCCATCATCGAGAATGTGTTCTCAGTCTATGGAAGCCCAGAACACACACTCATCAGTTTTCTCATTTATTTGTTTATTCATATTCAGCAGTGTTTACTGAGTTACAAAGAAATCCTGGCAGAGCTTGCTAGAATTTAGAACTTCCTCCCACAGTTCATCATTGCTGATGAAAGACCAATATAATTTATTTGGTGATACTTGAGAGAGAGACAGAGCTAGAAGAGAGCTGCTTTCTGAAGGACTCGGTAGGTAGAATTTGCATTTACAGTTGTGCCTCTGGAGTTTCCGACTTGGAGATGGAGACAGAGTCCAAGGGCAGAAAGCCCAGCTGCTTGTGCCGCACACAAAATTGTGCCTGATGGGCAGTGAGCACCCTGCCCCAGGTGAGGAGATGGAGACAGGTAAATCTGTTCCCAGATGGCTCTAGTGGTGAAGAAACTGCCTGGGTCCAGAAGATTCCCTGGAGGAGGAAATAGTAACCCACTCCAGTATTTTTGCCTGAGAAATCCCATGGACAGAGGAGTCTGGTGGGCTATAGTCCATAGGGTCACACAGGGTCAGACACAACAAGGGACTTAGCACGCACGCACTTAAACCTGTTCAAACAGAAAACTCTCAAAGGGAGTGATAGACTCACCATGGTTTCCTAGCTCAGACAGACCCAGGTTCAAATCCTGCATCTGGCACCTGCTCTGGGAACTTGAGCATGTCATTTTCTCCTATTTCTCCCACCTATATATATAAAATAAGAACTGTGACACCTGCCCCAACAAGGCTGATCTGGGCACTAAAGATGAGATACACCTGTGAGAAGGCCTGCTACCTAGTAGAAAGCCGATGCATGCAGTATCTTTCTGGGCCCTTCTTTTTGCCCAGTCCAAGGAAATCAGTCAATTGTGCTTTCATTGAAAGCCTGATCTACGCTTCGAGAAATTTCTGCCAGCATCAATCTTGGCTGTTATAAGAAAAAAAGCAGAAACTTATGTGCAAAGGAAAGAATTGGGTAAAGAAAGCATTTTTCTCCATTTTAAAATGAAAAGCATACATTAAAACAGATAGCGGAGTCCTTCACTAGTGGTCCTATGGTTAAGAATCCACCTTGCAATGCAGGGCACAAGGACTCGATACCTGGTCGGGGAACTAAGATACCGCATGTCTCAGGGCAACTAAGCCCGAGAGTCACAACAAGAGAAGCCTGCACACCTTGACGAAGACCCAGTACAGCCAAATAAATAAATAAAAATTAAAAAAAAAAAAACAAAATAAAATAGTGAGAGGGACTATGTCAGTAAGTTGAGTTTACCCAGTGCTTACAGAGGGAAGGAGAGAAATCATAAATTTGCCAGGTCCAAAGATCTGCGAAACCAAGCTGGTATTAGAAGATTAAAAAGTTGGTTAGTATTTTGGTAGAAGAAATATGAATTTTAGTGTATTTCATATTGATTCCTCCTGAGTCACTGTTCTCAGGAACTCCTATAGTAAGTTCCTTCTTGTGACTACCAGTCAAAGGCTGGCTTAGAATTGTGACTCTGAAGAGAATTCTGGCTCATCCTTGTCTCATTTCAGGCTGAGAAGTTGTTAGCAGAAGTCTGCCACAAACACATTTCCTCTCTGTTCTTACCATACAAGCAAAGCATGGTTAGATCATAATTTCGTATCATCCAAGGATTAATTAGCCAACCCAATTTAACTGGTAAGTGTCTTACAAGAAAAATGTGCAATGCTGGCTTGGCTAGGTGTTTGTGTATAAAACAGAGTTGTGTTGATGGTTACACTTCCTTATTCTTTTTTAGCTCTGAGTCATGGAAGGGCTCAAGGCTCAGCTCTTTTAGCACCAGCAATTTCCCAGTGTCTGCTGCTTTTTCACCTGGCAAATGAGGACAGTGATCCCTGTCCCCAGAGTCACTCTTGGGATCCAGGAGAAGCATAGAGTAGAAAAGCACTATTCTCATTGTGGGGAATCTGCTCCCGTGGTGGGGTTACAGAGGCAATGTTTGCAGTTGTGCTCTGCTGGCAGACCTCATCAAGGATAGTACCACACACTAGGGATCTCTTTGGAAGTGCTCCTAGTCCCCCATATCCACTGGAAGGGTGTACCATCCCCTGCAATGTGTGGGGCAGTCCCAAACAACAAAGCTGTCCTGCACCCCACACAAATTCTCTTCAGTCCTACCAGAAACTCGTGTATATGAAAAGCCTGTTCCTGACTAGCTCATCCTGGAACTTTGTTTTTTATATAAACACATAATATTTCTGTGTGGTGGTGTGTTCTAGAAATGCATCCAACTGTGTAAATCGAGGTAAGATTATGCTTTATTTCATTATGATAGAAACTTTAGTGAGAGTTTTGCCATTTTAGAAAGTTGAAACTACTCCCGTATTTGAGTCACTAAGAAAGAAAACACCCCTGTTAGCCTGCCATATGCACAGTGCTTTTATATATAGGTATGGGCATCTAACCAGGGCTTCCCTAATAGTTAAGTGGGTAAAGAATCCGCCTGCAATGCAGGAGACACAGGAGCTCCCGGTTCCATCCGTGGGTCAGGAAGATTCCCTGGAGAAGGCCATAGCAACCCATCCAATATTCTTGCTTGGGAAATCCCATGGACAAAGGAGCCAGGCAGGCTACACTCAACAGGGTCACAGAGTCAGACACGACAGAGTGACTGTTGTTCAGTCGTGTCCAACTCTTTGTGACCCCATGGACTGCAGCACACCAGGCCTCCCTGTCCTTCACCATCTCCTGGAGTTTGCTCAAACTCATGTCCACTGAGTTAGTGATGCCATCCAACCATATCATCCTCGGTCGTTCCCTTCTCCTCCTGCCTTCAATCTTTCCCAGCATCAGGGTCTTTAGAGCTTTTTGTCTAGAGTAACTAGACAAAACGACAAAAAAATGGGCATCTAGCTACTTCATTGTGTCTGCGGGTGTAATTGCATCCAAGCTTTTATATATTGAAATACCCATTTTTACAAATTATTTTTCTTTCTTCTAACATAACGTTAGAATTGGGACATTACATTGATTTGGATTTATTACATGTGATTGATTTTTATTTCAAGATGATAAAGGGAACTTTGCAAAATATTTGTCATATAAAAGAAAAGTTTTCTCAGGAAATCTGGTAGCCTGTGAAGCAGAACATCACTGAAGATCCAGAAATTCTGCAGTGCTTCTGCATCTGATGTTGTTGCTTCTATTTGGATTAAGCTCATCTGCCCTGAACAAAATACCCAAATACATGGCTTAAACAAGACAGAGTTCAGTTTTTCTCTTCCATAAATGAAGTCCAAAGATAAGTGTCAAAGAACAAATGATTCATGAAAATTGTTCAAGACCTAAGGGAAGACACTATTGGAAGGGACCCAATACAATGGGGTTTTTAGCAAGGGGCTGAGATCAGGCTAAATTCTGAATACAACAAAGACAAGTAAGGATTTATAGCCAAAGAGCAGGGTAGGGGGTAAATGGATGGAAAACTACTGAAAGCAAACATCAGGGGTGAAGGAGGATTCTGCCTGAAGTGGCCAATTATATTCCTGCTGAAGCAGCAGGCCACAGCAATCAGATATCACCTGGAGGATGATGGAGGATAAGGAAGATGATCTGATATCAAGTGTTCGAATATTGACTGGGGGTGGAGGGGTTTCTGGCTAAAGTAGTTTTGCAGGATTCTTGCTAAAACTGGACGATGCAGAGATGAACACGAAAGCTCAAAAGTCAGGGTCTAATTGAGAAGAGAGTCCAGAGAAATCAGATTAGAATTTGATCAAGTAGAGAATCTTGGTTATAGGCAGTCCCACTTAGTACTGCAATTCCTCATCATCAGAAACGCAGGTTTCTTTCATCTTTTCTTTCTTTACCCTCAGGGACAGGCTTCCATTCTCAATATTGTTTTAAATGACAATGGAGCTCCAGTCACCCTGGCCACAGTGTAAGCAGGAAGGTAGTAAAGGGAAGGGCAACAACTGTCTGTCTGTTTCCTTACAAGCAGGTACCCAGAAGTCCCAGTCAACAACTTCTGCTTACGTCTCATTGGCTGCCCCTAACTGCAAGGGGTGCTGGGAAATGTAGTCTTTCAATTGTGTACATTGTCTTCCAGAATAAAAATAGAGTTCAGATAAGAAGAAAGAAAGGGGAAATGGCTGTTGGAGTGGCAGGTAGCAATTTCAGTTGCTCCTGCTAGTGTTTTTGATATTGTAAAAGCATCTCCCTCCCCAGGTGTAAGGGGCTTAATTTTTATGAAGTCTAAGAGACCTGGGTCACACTGTAGTCCATCCACTTACTTATTATGTGATGACCTTAACCACATGACTTAACCTCTCTGAGCCTCATTTTCCTTATCTGTACAATGGGAGTAGAAATGGTACTTAGCTCCTAGGGTGGATGTGAGTTTTAAGTTGCTTGAAAAGGCCTTAGCAAAAGCACTTAGAAACGTCCACCTCTCCTCTCCAACACAGACGCAAGTAAACATTTAGGAATAACACCTTCATGAGGAAGCCTGGCATTCTTTGTTAGAGATATCAGCTTGGTGTGGAGAGGAAGCAGGGCTCCAGGAAAACCCCCGCCTCACACCTGTCAGTTCTTGGCCAGTTGTTCAGCGGGAAGGATGCAAAGACAGCTGGGCTTGGTTTTTCTGGGCTTTTCTCCATGGTCCTTTCCGGCAGGGCCAGCCAGAGGCCAAAATCTTGAAAGCAGTGAGGTTTCTTTGCAGCATCTGTCTCTCCTGGCTGCACCAGAAAAGATCTGACCAGCGATTGTGGGAACTGCTTGTCTGCTTCACTTCCACAGGAGAAAGGCTTTTGAAATGATTGTGTTCTCCTAAGCACCAATAGGAACCAGGGCGCCTTGGAAAAATGACTGACTCCAGGGCTAGGACAGGATGTGGACATGACAAGCCCTGGGTCATCTTGTGCCAGAAAACAAGGAAGCTCTCAGGACCCCAGGTCCTATGGAAAAGATGTAGAATCCACTTGAAGGGGCTGTCTATGACCACAGATGAGACAGTTGGAGTATCACAATGAGTAATGATTGTAATTTATTGAACTATCATATATCCTTTAAATCCTTTTAAAGCGATACTTAAGAAAAATGTATTGTGGGGTTTTTGTTTGTTTAGGTTTGGAAGGGAATGAGTTATTATTTTGAAAACAGGTAAAATAAAAGGAAAGAAGCAAACATTCATCCTATCTTTACTGGATAGAATATATTTCAGAGTAATCAAAGAGTTGATGGGTAAAAGTTTACCTTTACTGATGAATAATGGTGAATAAAATCAAGAAACATGACTTGACTAGAAGACCAAATATTTTTGCAACCCCTATTGAAATAACATATTTAAGCCAAGGTCATCATTGCTGCTAAAACCATGCAGTAAAATGTAAGGGGGATTTATGATGTATAGTGAGCCTCCTGATCCATTGTAACATCATCAAAAGTATGTCACCCAGATGTGATGTGCCATAGAGAGTACATAACACTACTATGCAGCATCCTTACTCCCCAGCTGACTCCAAACTGGACAACAATTCTAGATCTTCCTAGCAAAGCAACAAAAGATGGAAGAATGTATTAAAAAGCACCAGAAGGATATTATCTTCAAAGCCCAGAATGTCAGAAATTGTATTGGATAAATGACTTTGTTTCTCTTTTTTTGGCTGCACTGGGTGTTCATTGCTACCCTTGGACTTTCTGTAGTTGGAGCTAGTGGGGGCTACTCTCTAGTTGCGGTTCTCAGGCTTCTAATTGTGATGACTTCTCTTGTTACAGCGTACAGGCTCTAGAGCATAGGCTTAGTACCACCCCTTCTTTATCCATTCCTTTGTTGATGGACATTTAGGTTGCTCCCATGTCTTGGCTATTGTAAATAGTGCTGCTATGAATATCGGGGTGCATGTATCTTTTTGGATCATGTTTTTCTCCAGATATCTACCCAGGGGTAGGATTGCAGGGTCATATGGTAGCTCTATTTTTAGTTTTTTGAGGGAACTCTGTACTATTTTCCATAGTGGCTGCATCAATTTACACTCCCACCAACAATGCAGGAGGGTTTCCCTCTCTCCACACCCCTTCCAGCATTTATTGTTTGTGAATTTTTTATGATAGCCATTTTGTCACTGCTTCTACATTTTCCCCATCTATTTGCCATGAAGTTATGGGACCGGATGCCATGATCTTAGTTTTCTTAATGTTAGGTTTCAAGCCAGCTTTTTCACTCTCCTCTTTTACCTTCATCAAGAGGCTCTTCAGTTCCTCTTCACTTTCTTCTATGAGAGTGGTATCATCTACATATCTGAGGTTGTTGATATTTCTCGCTGAAGTCCTGATCTCAGCTTGTACTTCATCCAGCCCAGCATTTCACATGATATACTCTGCATAGAAGTTAAATAAGCAGGGTGACAATATACAGCCTTAACTCAGTCCTCTCCCAATTTTGAATGAACTTTTTTTCCCAGTCCGTTGTTCCATGTACAGCTCTAAGTGTTGTTTCTTAACACGCATACAGTTTTCTCAGAAGACAGATAAGGTGGTCTGGTACTCCCATCTCTTTAAGAATTTTCCTGTTTGTTGTGATCCACACAGTTAAAGGCTTTAGCATAGTCAGTGAAGCAGAAGTAGGTATTTTTCTGAAATTCCCTTGCTTTTTCTATGATTCAGTGGCTCTTGGTAAGTTGATCTCTGGTTCCTCCGCCTTTTCTAAATCCAGTCTGTACATCTAAAATTTCTCAGTTCATGTACTTCTGAAGCCTACCTTAAAGGATTTTGAGCATAACCTTGCTAGCATGTGAAATGAGAGCAATTGTCTGGTAGTTTGAAGATTCTTTGGCTTTGCCCTTCTTTGGGATTGGAATGGAAACTGACCTTTTCCAGTCCTGTGGCCACTGCTGAGTTTTCCAAATTTTCTGACATATTGAGTGCAGCACTTTAACAACATCATTTTTTAGGATTTGAAGTGGCTCAGCTGGAATTCTGTCACCTCCACAAGCTTTGTTTGTAGTAATGCTTCCTAAGGCCCTTTTACTTCACACTCTAGGATGTCTGGCTAGGATGTCTGGCTCTAAGTGAGAGATCACACTATCGTGGTTATCTGGGTCATTAAGATGTTTTTTGTATACTTCTTCTGTGTATTCTTGCCACCTCTTTTTTTTTTTTAATTATTTATTTTTGGTTGCACTGGGTCTTCATTCCTGCTCCCTGGCTTCCTCTAGTTATGGGGGATGGGGACTACTCTAGTTGAGGTGGGCGGACTTCTGTTGTTCATGGGCTTCAGTAGTTGCACATTGCACATGAACTCAGCAGCTGTGGCTCTTGGGCACAGTTGTTCTGCAGCCTGTGGGATCTTCCTGGACCAGGGATCAAACCAGTGTCCCCTGCATTGCAAGGTGGATTCTTAACCACTGGACCACCAGGGAAGCCCTTGCCACCTCTTCTTAATCTCTTCTGCTTCTGTTAGGTCCTTACCATTTCATCCTTTATCATCCCCATCCTTGCCTGAAACATTTCCTTGATAACTCCAGTTTTCTTGAGGAGTCCTTTAGTCTTTCCCATTCTGTTGTTTTCCTCTATTTCTTTGCATTGTTCATTTAAGAAGGCTTTCTTATCTCTCCTTGCTATTCTCAAGAACTCTGCATTCATTTGGGTATATCTTTCCCTTTCTCCCTTGCCTTTCACTTCTTTTCTTTCCTCAGCTATTTGTAAAGCCTCTTTGGACAACCACTTTGCCTTCTTACATTTCTTTTTCTTGGGATAGTTTTGGTCACTGCCTCCTGTATAATGTTACCAGCTTCTGTCCATAGCTCTTCAGGTTCTCTGTCTACCAGATCTAATCTCTTGAATCTATTCATTACCTCCACTGTGTAATCATAAGGGATTGGATTTAGGTCATAGCTGAATGGCCTAGTGGTTTTCCCCACTTTCTTCAATTTAAGCCTGTATTTTGCAAAGAAGAGTTCATGATCTGAGCCACAGTCATCTTCTGGTCTTGTTTTTGGTGACTGTATAGAGCTTCTCCATCTTCAGCTGCAAAGAATAAAATCAATCTGATTTTGGTATTGACCATCTGGTGATGTCCAGTTGTAAAGTTGTCTCTTATGTTGTTGGAACAGGGTGTTTGCTATATGACCAGCGTGTTCTCTTGATAAAATTCTATTAGCCTTTGCCCTGCTTCATTTTGTAGTCCAAGGCCAAACTTGCTTGTTATTCTAAGTATCTCTTGACTACCTACTTTTGCATTCAAATCACCTCTGATGAAAAGGACAATTTTTTTTTTTTTTTTTTTTTGGTGTTAGTTCTGGAAGGTGTTGCAAGACTTCCTAGAACCAGTCAACTTCAGCTTCTTTGGCATTAGTAGTCAGGGCATAGACTTGAATTACTATAATGTTGAATGGTTTGCCTTGGAAATGAACCAAGGTTATTCTGTTGTTTTTGAGATTGCACCCAAGTACTGTATTTCTGACTTTTTTGTTGACTATGAGGACTACTCCATTTCTTTCAAGGGATTCTTGCCCACAGTCGTAGATATGATGGTTATCTGAATTAAATTTCCCCATTCCAGCGCATTTTAGCTCACTGATTCCTAAAATATCGATGTTCACTCTTGCCATCTCTTGCATTACCGCATCCAATTTAGCTTGATTCATGGGCCTAACATTCCAGATTCCTAGGCAATGTGTTTTTTTCAGCATCAGACTTTACTACTTTTACCACCAGACACATCCACAACTGAGCATCGTTTCCACTTTAGCCCAGCAGCTCCATTCTCTCTGGAGGTATTATGTCCTCTGCTCTTCCCCAGTAGCATCTTGGACACCTTCCGACCTGGGAGCTCATCTTCTGGTGTCATATCTTTTTGCATTTTCATACTGTTCACGGGGTTTTCATGACAAGGATCCTGGAGTGGGTTGCCATTCCCTCCTCCAGTGGACCACAATTTGTTAGAACTCTTCACTATGATTCATCCATCTTGGGCAGCCCTGAATGGCATGGCTCATAGCTTCATTGAGTTTTATAAGACGCTTCACCACAACAAGGCTTCCCATGCGTAGAAAAGTACTAAATTCCTTAACTTATGTGGTTTTCTTTCATTGACAATAATCTTTTGATGTTCTGAATACCTGTCCTTTGTTGCAAAACTTCTATATAACCTGACTTTCCCTCACCTCCTTGAACAGTTCTCTCAGGGTTACCTGAGATGCTGTGTTCCATGCTTGAAGTCCTAAAAATTCCCACCAAATACAACATAACCCTCAACTTTTAGGTTGTGAATATTTTCAACATACTTGAAAGATTCAAGGAGGACTCAAGGGACCCCAGGACAGGGTCCCTCTTATCTCTTGATCCTGCTCTGTATGGTTCAATCTCAGGAAGTTTCTTTTTTTTTTTTTTAAGATCTTTTTTTATATTTGGACCATTTTTAAAGTCTATATTAAATTTGTTACAATATTGCTTCTGTTTTTTATGTTTTGGTTTTTTGGCCACAAGGCATATGGGATCTCAGCTCTCTGACCCGGGATGGAACCGGAACCCCTGCCTCCCCGACCCGCCTCCCCCACCACTTGGAAAGGTGAAGTCTGAATCACTGGACTGCCACAGAAGTCCCTCAGGAAGGTTCTTATCATGTAGGATGCCCTCAGCCTCCCCAGGCCAACCACCCATCTATCATTTCTACCACTCCAGTGGAGAGAGGGTCCTCTTGTTGCGGTGAAAAGGGAAAAAGAGTAATGAGCTTTTCTCTTTCTCTTTCCGAGAACAAAGAAAATAAAGAGAACAGTGAGCACACATAGGCCTGAACATTTCTAGTTTGGTTTTTTTTTTCACTTTAACTGCCCCTAACTCTGCCTGTGTATAACTAAATTTGCTCTTCGGCCCTCCCTGTAGGAGCTGCACTTCACACCAAATGTTCCTTGGACTCTATGCTAAATACACCCTGTGTCCGGGGTGTACCCTTACAAGCCCTTCTAGTCCCCTTATAGTTACAAATCAGAAAGAAGCCCACAGAGGCACCCAACCGCCAGACTCAATTACTGGGTTACTGACAGCCAGTCTACGACTGTCTTTGAAACAATGCAAGCGGAAGAAATCAAGATCCTATCACCTTTTCTCCTCATCACCGACTCCTGACTGTCCTGACTGCGAGCCCTCACCTTATATAAGCACCTAGACTCCTCACGGTGGGGGGACATAGTTCTTGAGGCACTAGCCTATTGTGTTCCCCTCTCCGCCAGCTGAGAATAAAAACCACCTTTCTATTTCCTCCAGACTCTGTCTCCATACTCCATATTTTTTTATTTGACTTTGCTAGGCAGAGAAAACGAAGATTTTAGCCAGCAACACTCTTTCCTAAGAAACCAGCAGAAGCCCTAGGACTGACTTTCCTTGGCTGGCTTTGGGCACGTGCACATCCCCAAGCCAATCACTGTGTCCTAGGGACTGAAGAGAGTGAAGGGCCCAGCTGGGTCAAGTCTACACCCCGGGGGAGCCAGGCAGCCTCACCTGAGTCACCACTGACTATGAGTGGGACAACAGTTGCTACGGCCAGAAGAAGGGAGGTTCCAGCATTGGCAGAGAAAACACACAGATACCCCTTCATCATGTAACCAGCTCCTGCCCCATTCCTCATCTGTTAAATGGAGATGATGCTGACTACTCCAATTGTATCTGACTCTTTGCAACCCCATGCACTATACAGTTCACGTAATTCTGCAGGCCAGAATATGGAGTGGGTAGCCTTTCTCTCCTCCAGGGGATCTTCCCAACCCAGGGATGGAACCCAGGTCTCCCACATTGCAGGCAGATCCTTCACCAGCTGAACCACAAGGGAAGCCCTGAAGAGTCAACAGGATCTCCCAAGTCCCGAGAGTCAATAGGATCTCCCAAGTCCCGGCACTTGGCAATATGATAAATGTAACTGTTCTCACCGCCACTCTTTCTAATGGTTCTATTTCTGCTCCTTTTCATGAAGACAGAGCTTGTGCTTCAGACAGCCCTTGAGCCAGCATGTGTGTGCTGTATGACAACTACCTCATGTCACTGACCCTTCCTTTTAAAAAAAATTTTGGCTGTGCCCTGTGGCATGCAAGATCTTAGTTTCCCAACCAGGGATCAAACCCATGCCCCCCCTGCATTGGGAGCACAGAATCTTAACCACTGGACCGCCAGGGAAGTCCCACCACACTTCCTGCTCCTGCTCGGTAGTACCAGGGAGCCCTGGAACTGGCAAAACTCCCCAAAGTGCTGGGCTTCCCAGGTGGCACTAGTGATAAAGGACCCACCTGCCAATGCGGGAGACATAAGAGACAAGGATTCCATCACTGGGTGGGGAAGATCCCCTGGAGGACGGCATAGCAACCCACTCCAGTATTCTTGCCTGGAGAATCTCATGGATAGAGAAACCTGGTGGGCTACAGTCCATAGGGTCGCAAAGAGGTGGACATGATTGAAGTGACTTAGCACATGGGCACACACCCAGAAATGCTACACAGCAATTGGTCAGGCCATCTCTTATTATTTAGTCACTAAGTCGTGTCCGATTCTTTGCGACCCTATGGACTGTTAGCCTGCCAGGCTCCTCTGTCCTTGGGATTTTCCAGGCCAGAATACTGGAATGGGCTGCCATTTCCTTCTCCAGGGGATCTCCCCCAACCCAGGGACCGAACCTGAATCTCCTGCATTGACAGGCAGATTCTTTACCACTGAGCTACCTGGGAAGTCCCAGGCCATTTCTAGATAGTTGGAAAATGTTTTCAATGGAGCCAGCAGTGGTTGTGCTTTAACACATCTGTGTGTGGTCAAGATTCTGTCTTTTGGGGAAAAAAAAAAGATTTCAAACATCTGAAAACACGCATTTTCTTGTGATACGAATACCTCTAGTCAAGAAATTTGGTAGCTTGATTCGTTTGTCCCCATGGAGAATTCTAATATTTCCTGGCTTCTGATAACACAGCTTGAGGAATTTTTAGTGTTTTGTTTTTCTGACCAAGGTCAGAAGTCATGCAAGAGGCCAAGAGCTCAATATTTATAGCAGGGATAGAATCCTGTGAAGCAGCTCTAGAATATTGGCCTTGGAAGCAGCCTGCTTTTGTGTAAATCCCTACATGTGGACCTTGGACAAGCGTTTCTTCCACGCAGTTTCCCCATCTGTAAAATGGAGCTTGGGATTTGGTTGTGACACTTAAATGAAGAAACTGGGTCTCAGGCAGGCAGGCCAGCACTCAGGGCAGCGCTCTTCCCCCAGTGTCGGGATGAGCTGAAGCAGTAGCTCTGGCCCTTGGTGGGGATGTGCCCTGGAGCCTTTGCCTCCTTTGTCTGCCCCTTTTGTTCACCATCTGTCTGGCCGGGGTGCCGCCTGCCGGCTGGACCCCACCTGCTCCCCTCCCCCGACCTGGGGCTGCCCCGGGGCCTCCCTTAGAACAATGCAGGACGCCTTCAGGGGCGACCAGGGTCAGGTCTCTGCTTTGTATCTGCCTGGAAAGCCCTCTCCCTCCCAGCCAAGCCCAGATGGGCCCTTGGCCGAGCCCCTTGCAGGGGACATCAAAGGGAGGCTTTGTGGACAGGAATGTGAGTTACAGAAGACAGGGATGGGCACAGGACAGCTCGGCCTTCCAGACCGCCTCCTTGTTCACCCCAGGCCTTGGTCTCTTTGGCAAGGACAGTTCTGAGCTTTCGTGGGAACCAGGCAGGTCTGGAGGCCCAAGTTTGTTTGGATTTATGAGAGCTTTATGCAAAGTTAATTCTGTTCTGCAGGGAACTAGTCTTGCTCCCTTTGGGGCACCAACATATTCAGTGTGTTCAGGTGGCATTCTTTAAGGAAATTCTCTTTTTCATATCATTTTCTCATGATGACTGTGGATTTTTTATTTTCCAGCTTTATTAAAATATGGACATATGTCATGTCGTGTGTAAGTTTAAAGTATACAATGTGATGATTTGATATACTCATATATTGCAAAATGATTACCACAAAAAGCTTAGTCAGTACTTGCATTCTCTCACATTATTCCTTTTGTGTGTGACTGTAATATTTAAGATCTATTCTCTTAACAACTGTCCATTGTACAATTCAGTATTGGTAATCTTGCTGGCCAAAATCTTGGCCTTTTCTGCCCACCGAAGTTGATGAAAAATACAGAGACAGAGTTTGGAGAAAATAGAAAAGTGATTTTTATTCTCAGCCGGTGGAAAGGAGAACACAGTAAGCCCAGGCCTCAAGAACTGTGCTCCATCTCCATGAGGAATCTAGGGGCTTATATAAAGCAAGGGCTGACAGTCAGTGATGAGTCAGTGATGAGGAACAAAGGTGACAGGATCTTGATTTCTTTCTCTTGCATTGTTTCAAAGACAATCATAGGCTGGTGTCAGTAACCCAGTAATTGAGTCTGGTAGTTCAGTGGCTCTGGGGCCTTCTTTCTGATATGTAACTACAAGGGGAAGGATGTTATAAGGGTAAACAGCAGATAGGGAATGTATTCAGCATGGAGTCAAAGGAGAAAATGTGAATTGTAGCTCCTGCAGAGTTAGGGGGCAGAAAAGCAAACTTAGTTATAGACATGCAGAATTAGGAACAGTTAAAGTAAAAAAAAAAAAAAAACAACTAGGAATGTTAAGGGGCCTGCTAACTGTTCTCTTTATGTTCTTTGTTCTCAGGAAAGGGAAAGAGAAAAACTCATTGCTCTTTTTTCCTTTTCACTGCAACAAAAACTATAGTCACTATGCTGTACTAGAGATTCCCATAACTTATTTATTTTATAGCTAGAAGTTTGTGTCCTTTGACAAACAAATCCCCATTACCTTCACCCTCCAGGTATTCACCATCTTACTTGCTGACTGAAAAATTACATGCAACCTAAATAAAGGACAGAAATGGTAGGGACCTAACAAAAGCAGAAGATATTAAGAAGAGGTGGCAAGAATACACAGAACTGTACAAAAAAGATCTTCACGACCCAGATAATCACGATGATGTGATCACTCACCTAGAGCCAGACATCCTGGAGTGTGAAATCAAGTGGGCCTTAGGAACCATTACTATGAACAAAGCTAGTGGATGTGATGGAATTCCAGTTGAGCTATTTCAAATCCTGAAAGATGACGCTGTGAAAGTGCTGCACTCAACATGCCAGTAAATATGGAAAACTCAGCAGTGGCCACAAGACTGGAAAAGGTCAGTTTTCATTCCAATCCCAAAAAAGGCAATGCTGAAGAACGCTCAAACTACCGCACAATTGCACTTATCTCACGCACTAGTAAAGTAATCTTAAAATTTTCCAAGCCAGGCTTCAGCAATACGTGAACTGGGAACTTCCAGATGTTCAAGCTGGGTTTAGAAAAGGCAGAGGAACCAGAGATCAAATTGCCAACATCTGCTGGATTATCGAAAAAGCAAGAGAGTTCCAGAAAAACATCTACTTCTGCTTTATCAGCTATGCCAAAGCCTTTGACTGTGTGGATCACAACAAACTGTGGAAAATTTTGAAAGAGATGGGAATACCAGACCACCTGACCTGCCTCTTGAGAAACCTGTATGCAGGTCAGGAAGCAACAGTTAGAACTGGACATGGAACAACAGATTGGTTCCCAATAGGAAAAGAAGTGCGTCAAGGCTGTATATTGTCACTCTACTTATTTAACTTATATGCAGAGTACATCATGAGAAACACTGGGCTGGAAGAAGCACAAGCTGGAATCAAGATTGCCTGGAGAAATATCAATAACCTCAGATATGCAGATGACACCACCCTTATGGCAGAAAGTGAAGAAGAACTGAAGAGCCTCTTGATGAAAGTGAAAGAGGAGAGTGAAAATGTTGGCTTAAAGCTCAACATTCAGAAAACTAAGATCATGAGATCCGGTCCCATCACTTCATGGCAGATAGATGGGGAAACAGTGGAAACAGTGGCTGACTCTATTTTTCTGGGCTCCAAAATCACTGCAGATGGTGATTGCAGTCATGAAATTAAAAGACACTTACTCCTTGGAAGGAAAGTTATGACCAACCTAGACAGAATATTAAAAAGCAGAGACATTACTTTGCCAACAAAGGTCCGTCTAGTCAAGGCTATGGTTTTTCCAGTGGTCATGTATGGATGTGAGAGTTGGACTATAAAGAAAGCTGAGTGTTGAAGAATTGATGCTTTTGAACTCTGGTGTTGAACTCTTGAGAGTCCCTTGGACTGCGAAGAGATCCAACCAGTTCATCCTAAAGGAGATCTGTCCTGGGTGTTCATTGGAAGGACTGATGTTGAAGCTGAAACTCCAATACTTTGGCCACCTGATGCGAAGAGCTGACTCATTGGAAAACACTCTGATGCTGGGAAAAATTGAAGGCAGGAGGAGAAGGGGACAACAGAGGATGAGATGGTTGGATGGCATCACCGACTCAATGGACATGGGTTTGGGTGGACTCTGGGAGTTGCTGATAGACAGGGAGGCCTGGCGTGCTGTGGTTCATGGGGTTGCAAAGA
Organism: Cervus canadensis; assembly: GCF_019320065.1. Taxonomy (NCBI): domain Eukaryota; kingdom Metazoa; phylum Chordata; class Mammalia; order Artiodactyla; family Cervidae; genus Cervus; species Cervus canadensis. The sequence continues at coordinate 5,674,187 of NC_057392.1, read as the reverse complement.
GTCAGACACGACTGAGTGACTGAACTGAACTGAACTGAAAAGTTAAGAGTTGTATTTTATTTGGTGGAAATTGGGGGACTTCAAGCCTGGGAGACAGCATCTCAAGTAACCCTGACAGAACTGCTTCGAGGAGGCAAGGGGAGGAGCCAGGTTATACAGAAGTTTTGCAACAAATTGCAGGTAGTCTGAACATCAGAAGATTATTGCTAAATGAAAGAAAACCAGATATCTTAAGTTAAAGAATTTAGCATTTTCTTAGATATTTCTTTGCCAACAAAGGTCCATCTAGTAGTCAAAGTTTTGGTTTTTCCAGTAGTCATGTATGAATATGAGAGTTGGACTATAAAGATAGCTGAGCGCTGAAGAATTGATGCTTTTGAACTGTGGTGTTAGAGAAGACTCTTGAGAGTCCCTTGGACTTCAAGGAGATCAAACCAGTCCATCCTAAAGGAAATCAATCTTGACTATACATTGGAAGGACTGATGCTGAAGCTGAAACTCCAATACTTTGGCCACCTGACAGGAAGAACTGACACATTGGAAAAGACCCTGATGCTGGGAAAGATTGAAGGCAGGAGGAGAAGGGGACAACAGAGGATGAGATGGTTGGATGGCATCACCAGCTCGATGGACATGAGTTTGAGCAAGCTCCAGGAGTTGGTGATGGACAGGGTAGCCTGGTGTGCTGCATTCCATGGAGTCACCACGAGTCAGATATGACTGAGCACCTGAACTGAACTCTGTAAGGGAAGATGCAAAAATGTGGGTTCACTGAAATCATTCCTTTCATATGCACCTCAGCCATCTGGGGCCAGTATCCTGTGTTCTCACATCCTGAGTTTCCTTTCCTTAAGGCTCACCACAGGGAGCGGCTGTAGTCTGATGGCTGCTAGGTGGCAGGTATTCTTTCCTTCCTGAGTCCCCTCAGGGCTCACCAGCTCACTGTCTGTGGTGGCAGCTATCACTGATGATTGTGACATCCTTGTTTACTGATATGGCAAGAAATACTCCATCTCTCATACTCTCTATTAAAGTTCAGCTTTAAAAAATTCCACATAAAGTAAGAACACACAGGTTTGTCTTTCTCTGGCTGCCTTACTTCACTTAACCTAATGCCCTCAAGATCCATCCATTTTGCTGCAAATGGCATGATTACCTTATTTTTATGACTCAATAATATTCCATTTTCTTAGCTTGTTCCTATTTCTCACCTATTGTAGATAATGTTATAGTGACCCTGGGGGTACAGCTGTCTCATCGAGGTAGTTATTTTCCTTTGGATGAATACCTGGAACAGGAGGGAAGGAGGCAGGGCACAACTTTGGAGAGAATGACATAGCCCAGTCAGTTCAGTCGCTCAGTTGTGTCCGACTCTTTGTGACCCCATGGACTGCAGCACACCAGGCTCCCTGTCCATCACCAACTCCCAGAGCTTGCTCAAACTCATGTCCATCAAGTCGTTGATGCCATCCAACCATCTCATCCTCTGTCGTCCCCTTCTCCTCCTGCCTTCGGTCTTTCCCAGCATCAGGGTCTTTTCCAGTGTGTCAGTTTTTCCTATCAGGTGGCCAAAGTTTTGGAGTTTCAACTTCAGCATCAGTCCTTCCAATGAACATTCAGGACTGATTTCCTTTAGGATGGACTGGTTTGATCTCCTTGAAGTCCAAGGGACTCTCAAGAGTCTTCTCCAACACCACAGTTCAAAAGCATCAATTCTTTGGCCCTAAGCTTTCTTTATGGTCCAATTCTTACATCCACACTATGGGAAAAACTATAGCTTTGACTAGACAGATCTTTGTCAGCAAAGTAATGTCTCTGCTGTCTAAGTTGGCCATAGCTTTTTTTCCAAGAAGCAAGCATCTTTTAATTGCATGGCTGCAGTCACCATCAACAGTGATTTTGGAGCTCAAGAAAATAGTCTCTCACTATTTCCGTTGTTTCCCTATCTATTTGCCATGAAGTGAAGTGATGGGACCAGATACCATGATCTTAGTTTTCTGAATGTTGAGTTTTAAGCCAGCTTTTTCACTCTTCTCTTTCACTTTCATCAGGAGGCTCTTTAGTTCCTCTTCAATTTTTTGCCATAAGGGTGGTGCTATCTGCATATCTGAAGCTATTGATATTTCTCCCGGCAATCTTGATTCCAGCTTATGCTTCATCCAGCCAGGCATTTTGCATGATGTACTCTGCATATAAGCTAAATAAGCAGGGTGACCATGTACAGCCTTGATGAACTCCTTCCCAATTTGAAACCTATCTGTTGTTGTTCCCTGTCCAGGTCTAACTGTTGCTCCTTGACCTGCATACAAATTTCTCAGGAGGCAGGTAAGGTGGTCTGGTAGTCCCATCTCTTGAAGAATTTTCCACAGTTTGTTGTGATCCACACAGTCAAAGGCTTTGGCATAGTCAATTAAGCAGAAGTAGAAGTTTTTCTGGCATTCTCTTGCTTTTTTCTTGATCTAACTGATGTTGGCAATTTGATCTCTGGTTCTTCTGCCTTTTCTAAACCCAGCTTGAACATCTGGAAGTTCTCAATCTCCATACTGTTGAAGCCTGACTTGGAGAATTTTGAGCATTACTTTGCTAGCATGTGGGATGAGTGCAATTGTGTGGTAGTTTGAAGATTCTTTGGCATTGCCTTTCTTTGGGATTGGAATGAAAACTGACCTTTTCCAGTCCTGTGGCCACTGCTGAGTTTTCCAAATTTCCTGGCGTGTTGAGCGCAACAAAGGACACAACATAAGCTGAGTAGTATCAAATGGGTCCAAGTGGGTTAGAGTCCCAAACTGGATTTTGGCCCAGTTTGAATCCCAGCCTTCTTACCTATCGCTGTGGCTCTCATTGAATTTTTTCTGTGATGAGACATCAAGAACCTGAGCTTCATTTGGTCTTAAAAGCAGGTCTGTGACCTCAGTGGGAAGACCATGGATTTCTCTGGGTTCAAGTCCCAGCCACGTGGCTTAGGGTCCCAAGCAGAGTTTTGGTTGGGTTCAAGTCCCAACATGTCTGTTCAAGTCCCAATCTGAGGTAAAGGGTTTCAGCTTAAAGTGCTTCATCATCAAGAAGATTCACAGGAAGGCTAAGGAAACAGTTACAACAGTTCCACATCAAGATGATGGCTACATGGTGTTTCCAGCCCACATTGATTAGGCAAGGAGTTACCCTGCCCCTGGGGCCCCTAAATCAGGTATCCAGAGATTTTTACTCCCTGATAGGGTCCATGCTTCTACTCAGCCTTGAAGCAGTTATAGAAGATGGATCATTGCCCTTCTGCCTCCCTTAATATGGGAGTAAAATCTCTGAGGGATAAATGAAACAGGAGGGAAGGGGGTAGGGCACAACTTTTGATAGAATGACATGGCCCAAGGACACAGCATAAACTGATTAGAATCAAAGGGTCCAAGATGGCTGAAAAGTTAACTTCAACTAGACCTTGATCCTTCACCAGCAATCTAAATGATGCACCCAGAGGCTCCATGGCAGTTCCAAAACACTGTTAAAAGACCAAGGAGTGTACGGTGGCCCAATTCCTAGAAATCTCCACCCTTTCCCCAAAATAGTTGGAATAATCTTCCCATTCGTTAGCCTATGAAATCGTTGTTGTTGTTCAGTTACTCAGTCACATCAGACTCTTTGCAACACGTGGGCTGCAGCACGCCAGGCTTGCCTGTCCTTCACCACCTCCCAGCTTTGCTCAAACTTATGTCCACTGAGTCAGTGATGCCATCCAACTGTCTCATACTCTATCACCCTCTTCTCCTCCTGCCCTCAATCTTTACTAACAGCAAGGTCTTTTCAAATGAGTTGGCTCTTCACATCAGGTGGCCAAAGTATTGGAGCTTCAGCTTTAGCATCAGTCCTTCCAATGAATATTCAGGGTTGATTTCCTTTAGGGTTGTTTGGTTTGATCTCCTTGCTGTCCAAGGGGCTCTCAAGAGTCTTCTCCAATACTGAAACCATTTACCTCAGATTGGAACTTGAACCCATGTTCTGGGACTCAAACTCAGCCAAAACCCACAGTACCTGTTTTCAGGACTTAGTGAAGCCCAGGTTCTTGATGTCTCATCACAGAAAGAATTCAGTGAGAGACAAAGTGATAGTTAAGAAGTGGATTTAGTATGGGCCATACAGAGGGTGAGTGCTGCCATGAAATGTGGCACGGTTAGTTTTTATAGGCTGGGTAATTTCATTTGTTAGTGAGTGGGAGGGTTTTTCCATCTAGTTTTGCAGAGAGGGTGGAGATTTCCAGGAATTGGGTCTCTACTCCCTCCTTGGTCTTTTGACAATGTCTTGGAACTGTCATGGCACCTCTGGGTGTGTCATTTAGCTTGCTGATTGAGGATCAAGGTCTAGTCTTGTCTACCATCTTGGTCCCATTTGATTCTAATCAGTATATGTTGTGTCCTTGGGCTATGTCATTCTTTCAAAAGTTGTGCCCTGACCCTTTCCCTCCTGTTACAGTACTACACTTTGAAAGCATCAGTTCTTTGGTGCTCAACCTTCATGGTCCATCTCACATCCATACACAACTACTGGAAAAACCATAGCTTTGACTAGACAGACCTTTGTTGGCAAAGTGATGTCTCTGCTTTTTGATACACTGTCTAGGTTTGTCATAGCTTTTCTTCCAAGGAAAAAGCACCTTTTAATTTCATGGTGGCAGTCACTGTCAGCAGTGATTTTGGAGCCTATGAAATTACCCAGCTCATAAGAACTTACCATGTCACATTTTGGGGCCACCACACTCATCCTCTGCACTGGCCCACATTCTGTCTGTGGAGCATGCTTCTCCCTGACTCTGAATAAATCCACTTCTTACCTATGATTTTGTCTCTCACTGATTTCTTTCTGCAATGAGACATCAAGAACCTGAGCTTCATTAGGTTCAGAAACCAGGTCTGTGATCTCAGTGGGAAGACTGTGGGTTTTGGCCGGGTTTGAGTCCCAGCCACTGGGGTCAAGTCCCAATTTGAGGTAAACAGTTTCATACCAGAAGTGGAATTGCTGGATCACATGGTAAATCTATTTTTAATTTTTTGAGGAACCTCCAAACTATTTTCCATAGTGGCTGTACCAATTTACATTCTTACCAACAGTATATCAAGGCTCCCTTTACTTTGGTGGATTTTTTCCGAGTTAGACTCAAGCACAAGGAGATCTTATGAACAGAGGGAGGTACTGGAGGAAGGTAAAACAGAAAAGGAAAAGAATAGTTTCAAATAACTGGTGGAGGGGAAATAGTTCCATTTTCATTTATTTATTTTTTATTTGGCCTCACTGTGCAGCATTGCAGAATCCCAGTTCCCTGACCATAGACCAAACCCACATGCCCCCAGACTGGACACGCAGGTCCATGACTGGACCACCAGGGAAACCCCTCTGCTTTTAATTATACATATAATATGAGGCTTTGAATGTTTAGATTTTAATATCTCAAATAAAATAAGTGAGAAAAGACACTCCCAAAGGAAAAAAATCATAAATAAGCAGATTTGTCTTCACAGAGAAAGACATCAAATGAGTTCCTTGTAGAAGAATTTTATCTTCATTGTGCTTTTGATCATCATTAATTAAGCAGAAGAGGGTGGCAGAAGGTGACATGGTTAGATAGCATCACTAAATCAATGGACATGAATTTCAGCAAGCTCCAGGAGATAGTGAAGGACGGGGAAGCCTGGCATGCTGCAGTCCATGAGGTCACAAAGAGTCAGACAAGACTTAGCAACTTAACAACAACAAGATAACCCTGGGCAGCAGGTAGTATTATCACAGCAGAGCACAAGAAATGAAAGCTCAGAGAAGGTAAGTGTCTTGTCTAAAGTCGCATGGCTAGCAAGTGGAAGTCAACTCATATCTGAGTTTCTTTGGTTCCAAAGTCTGCGCTCATTTCAGGGCTCCTGGTCTCCCATGAGACATCAAACATCCTGTGAGCAACCTGCTTGCTCATTTGATGTCAGTAAAGAAGACCCTTGGGGCCAAAGTCTCCTTCCCGTGAAGTGAGGAGTTCTCATCCCACTGCACAAGGCAGTCCTAAGTCTTAAGTGAGATAATAGATATGGAAGCATTCTTAAAAGTATAAAGAGCAGCTGTTCTCTGTACAGGTGCTGCTTTTTATCCCAGGAGCCCTGTTATTGGTTTTAATTGGCAGGATTTACAGTCCAGGCATGCTCCACAGTGGCTCAGGCCTCTCCCCCAGAGACATGGGGAGGAATGCAGCAGCTCCAATCAGAGAGCTGGTAGCTGATGTAAAATCCCCAAGAAGGAAGGGATGAAGACAAACAGGCAGAGGCAGCCCTAGCAAGGGCAGGAGGGATGATGTGCATCCTAGAGGCAGAGCCAGAGAGGAGGTCTGACAGCAGAAAGGGAAAATATGTACACAAATGAAGGGAGGGAAGCCATAGGAGAGAAGTCATTTTAGCATCTTGACCTTCTAGTGACCTTGGATGCTCACGATGCACACACACACACACACACCCATTGAGTGTCCCTACTCAGCCTGTGGTCCAGTGCTTCTTCTACCATTAAGTAGTGATCTTCAAGATCCTTCTTTATTTTCCCTTAAGTATAAGAAAAGAGTGATTTATACTTCTATTAATATTCTGTATTTGTGTACAGATACCAATTTTATTGCCCATTTTTTATTACTGACTTACTTATTTTCTTATTATTGAGCTGTGAGAGTTCTTCATAAATTCTGAATATAAGCCCCTTTTCAGATATGTATATGGCATGTATTTTCTCTGCCTTGTGGCTTGTCTTTTCATAATTTTTTTTTAATGTTTATTGATGCACCATGTCTTAGTAGCAGCATGCAGGATCTTTGGTTGCAGCATGTGAGATCTTGTTTCCTGACCAGGGATTGAACCCCTGGTCTCCTGCATTAGGAGCACAGAGTGTTAGCAACTGGACCATCAGGGTAATCCTGTCTTTTTGTAATCTTAACAGTCTTTCAAAGAGCAGAAACTTTTCATTTTGGGTAAGTCCAATTGACCAATTTTTCTTATAAGGTTCAGGCTTTTGTGTTCTCTTTTAAGAAAAGACTTTTGGCTTAGGACTTCCCTGGTGGCTCAGTGGTAAAGGATCCACCTGCCAATGCAGGAGACATGGGTTCAATCCCTAATTCTGGAAGATCCCACATGCAGAGAAGCAACGAAACCCTTGGGCCACAACTATTGAGCCTGTGCTCTAGAGCCCAGGAGCCAAAACTCCTGAGCCCTTGTGTTGCAACTACTTATAAAGCCTGTGCGCCCTAGAGCCTGCGCTCTGCAACAAGAGAAATCTCTGCAGTGAGAAGCCTGTGTACACAGTCCAGCAGTTAGTCCCCACTCTCAGCAACTAGAGAAAAGGCTGAGCAGCAACAAAGACTCAGCACAGCCATAAATAAGTTGATTAATTAAATTAAATATAATAGAAAAGAAATCTTGGCCTAAAGGTTAAGTCAGAAATATTTTACATTAACTCTATGATTCATTTTGGATTGATTTTTTTATTTGGTGCAAGTTTAAGATCATGGTCTTGTTTTTTGTTTGTTTGTTTGTTTTTTAAAAATAGTATTTTCTCCATTGGATTACCTTAATAATTTTGTTGAAGAATAATTGACTATATACGAATGGGTCTATTTCTAGGCTCCATATGTCTGTATGATCTATGTGTGTGCCAATTTCACACTGTCTGAATTATGATAGCTTTATAGAAAGTTATGAAACCAGGTAATGTGAGCTGTTTAGATGGGTTAGCTATTACAGACTCATTGTTTTTCCATATGAATTTTAGAATCAGCTTGTCAATTTTAAAAAGCCTCCTGTAATATTGATTGGGATTGTATTCAGTCTATACATCAATTTGAGGGAACTGAATCTTAGTAATGACACTTCTAATTTGTGAACATGGTGTATCTATTTATTTAAGTCCTCTTTACTCTCTCTCATACAAATCTTGTGCATTCTTTAAACATTTTGTCCCTATGTATTTTGCTTTTTATGTTCTTATAAATGGCACCATTTTATAAATTTCAATGTACAATTGATCATTAATATTACGTACAAATGATTATGACTTTGTGTTTTCTGATTTCACTTATCTCAGTTAATAGTCTTAATAGATTTTTTTGTTGGTTCTTTGGGATTTTCTTCCTGGATGATCATGTCGTTGGCAAATAAAGATAGTTTTGTTTATTTCTTTCTGATTTAAATGACTTTTATTTTTGTTTGTTGCCTCACTGCTCTTGCTAGGATCTCTAGTATGATGTTGCTAGGAATGATGAGAGTGAATATTCTTGTTCCCATTCGTGGAGGAAAGACTTCAATTTTTTACCAAAAGGTCTGAGTTTAGCTTATTTAACTTATATGCAGAATACATCATGCAAAATGCCCAGCTGGAAGAAGCACAAGCTGGAATCAAGATTGCCAGGAGAAATATCAATAACCTCAGATATGCAGACAACACCACGCTTGTGGCAGAAAGTGAAGAGGAACTAAAGAGCCTCTTCATGAAAGTGAAAGAGGAGAGGGAAAAAGTTGGCTTAAAACTCAACACTCAAAAACTAAGATCATGCCTTCTGGTCCCACCACATCATGGCAGATAGATGGGCAAACAATGGAAGCAGTGACAGACTTTATTTTCTTGGGCTCCAAAATCACTGCAGATGGTGACTGCAGCCATGAAATCAAAAGATGTTTGCTCCTTGGAAGAAAAGCTATTGACCAACCTAGACAGCATATTAAAAAGCAGAGACATCACTTTGTCAACAAAAGTCTGTCTAGTCAGATTTATGGTTTTTTCAGTAGTCATGTATGGTTGTGAGAGTTGGACCATAAAGAAGGTTGAGTGCTAAAGAATTGATGCTTTTGAAGTGTGGTGTTGGAGAAGACTCTTGAGAGTCCCTTGGACTTCAAGGAGATCAAACCAGTCAATTCTAAAGGAAATCGATCCTGGATATTCATTGGAAAGACTGATGCTAAAGCTGAAACTCCAATACTTTGGCCACCTGATGCGAAGAGCTGACTCATTGGGGAAGACCCTGACGCTGGGAAAGATTGAAGGCAGGAGAAGGGGATGACAGAGCATGAGATGATTGGATAGCATCACCAACTCAATGGACATGAGTTTGAGGAAACTCCAGGAGATGGTGACGGACAGGGAGGCCTGGCATGCTGCAGTCTGTGGGGTCACAAAAGTTGGACACAATTAGGTGACTGAACAACAAATGAGTTTAGCTGTAGTTTGTGAAATATTTCCCTTTGTCCCCTTCTAATTCTTGATTTGTTGAGCATTTTTATCCTAAATAAATGAAAAAACAAAAAGAATTTTCAAATGCTTTTTGCGTCTACTAAGATGATCACATAGTTTTATTTTTAACCTGTTGATGTGAATTATCTTGATTGACTTTTGAATGTTCAGCCAATCTTATATTCCTGCGATAAACCTCACTTGGTTGACTTGGTTGTGATGTAGTCTCTTCTTTATATATGTATATATATATAATTTTATTTATTTATTTATTGGCTGTGCTGGGTCTTCATTACTGCACAGAGTTTTCTCTAATTGTGGAGAGTGGGGGCTACTCTCTCTAGTTGAGGTGGGTTGGCTTCTCTTTGTGGTGGTTTCTCTTGCTTCGGAGCACACGGTCTAGGGAAGGTAGATTCTGTAGCTGTAATTCCTGGGCTCCAGGGCACAGGCTTAATAGTTGTGGCACATGGGCTTAGTTGTTCCATGTCACGTGGGATCTTCCCAGATCATGGATCAAACCCATATTTCCTGCACTGGCAGTCACATTCTTTTCCACTGAGCCACAAGGGAAGCCCCTGTAGTAATCTCTTCTTTAATAGAGTGTTGCATTAAACATGTTAATTTTTTAAAGGATTGTTTATGTTCATATTGGTCTGTGGTTTTTGCTGATATTTTTGGCCATGTCTTGGGCTTTGGTGTCAGGGTGATGCTGGACTGGCTCATAGAATAAGTCAGAAAGTGTTCTCTTCTATTTCCTGGAAGAGTTCGTGTAGAGTTCTCGTATACAATTATAATAGCTGCTTTTAAAAAATCTTTACATGCTCATTTGAACATCTGAGTTATCTCAAGGTAGGTCTTTTTTCTTGATAATGGGCTAAATTCTCCTGACCTTCATATTTCAAATACATTTGCATTGTATCCCCAACATCGTGCACCTTATTTTGCAAAGACTCAAGATTCTGGTTTGTATATTTATTCACTTGTTTCTTAGCAGATGATTACCTTTTTTTGGATTTATACTGCAAATTCCCTCTCTTGAGTAGCAGCTCAAATCTCAGTTCACTTTTTTCCCCGACGAGGCTGCTCACAGTCTGCCCCAGGCATGTGTGGGTCAGTGATTCTAGAGATGTGAGTGGAGATTGGCACTGACTTTGGGACTTCCTCTCTCCAGCTCTCTCCTTTACAGGATCTGCCTCCAGTTTTCAGTGGCTACAGTTGCCCTGAACTCCGTCTTCTATTTTTTCAGGCCCAGAAGTGCAGGCTTTCTAGCAAAGATTTACCTACCTCATGTGGAGCTAACTTAGGCTTACTTTAAAGCTAAAACCCATAAATATGAGTACCTCACCTTGTGCCACTCATTTTTTTCTTAGATTCATCCTCAGAATCTTCCTGCTTTGGTTCATTCTTCAGTGTCTTCAGGCCTTTTTTTGGGGGGTGGTGGGTACATTTTTCTGAACTTTTAATTGTTTTCTCCGGGAGGATCAAGTCCTTTGGCCCTACTGGCGATGAAAATATCCTTTCTTTCTTTGCCCATATACTTGTTCCTTTTAAATGTAAGCTTTTTGAACCTACATCTGACAAAATATTGCCCAGTTTAAAGTGAAATTTTCATGTTGCCAAATTCTAAAAACCATGACATCACAAAAATCTAAGATATAAAAAGGAGGCCTGTTGACAGCCCTTCTACTTTTCTACAGGGAAGTGTTCATTCTTGTGTGTTCTAACAGTGCTGAGGGGGAAGCCTTTTGTGGAATGCTCTTCTGTGATGAAGGCAAATTCTTTAAAAAAAATATGTTTTTTAAAACTTTATTTACTTATTTATGGCTGTGGTGGGTCTTTAGCGCTGTGTGGGCTTTTCTCCAGTTGCAGCGAGTGGGAGCTACTCTCTAGCTGCGGTGCTCGGGCTTCTCACTGTGGTGGCTTCTCTTGTGGAGCACGGGCTTTAGGGCACACGGGCTTCAGTAGTTGTGGCACACAGACTTAGTTGCTCCATGTCATGTGGGATCTTCCTGGACCAGGGGTTGAACCCATGTCTCCTGCACTGGCAGATTGAGTCTTTACCACTGAGCTACCAGGGAAGCCCCGAAGGCAAGTTCTTTAGCTCATATCATGTTGGAAGAACACGAGAGGGGCCATGCTTGGTAAACAAGGCCGTGCTTCCACGAGGGAAGACACCCCTCCCCTCCGCCCCGGGTAGGAGCTTCATTTACTCATTAAACATTTACAGAGCACCTACCATTTGTCAGACAAGGTTCTGGAGACAGAAATATGATTATCAGTGACTTACTAAGGGAGCCAGGCATGAAACAACACACAGGTATAGGATTTGAAACTGTGATTAAAAGTTATGCCCTGAGTTAAAAGCATAGGAAGTTACTAGAGTGAATAATAGGATGCTTGGTACAGCCCAAGAGGTCTGGGAAGGCTTCCCTCAGGAATGAGAAATCATTAGAAAGAAGAGTAAAAATTAATGAAGTGTGTGTGCTAGTGGGCCTAGTTCCAGGAAGAAGGAAAAGCATGTGTAAAGACTCAGAGATGGGAGAGGGAATTGGAAATGTGCAGGAGGTAGAGACCCGGGTGAGCTAGATTGTAGAGGACCAGGAGGGTACAGAGTACAAGATGAAGCCTTTTAGCTCATGAAAGTGCACAAACTTTGATCTGATCACTCGAACTTGGTGGTAGTTTTGTTGTTTTTCAGTCACTCAGTTATGTCTGACTCTTTGCAGACCCCAAGGACTGCAGCAAGCCAGGCATTCTTGTCCTTCACCATCTAACGGAGCTTGCTCAAACCCATGTCCATTGAGTCAGTGATGCCATCCAACCATCTCATCCTCTGTCATCCCTTTCTCCTCCTGCCTTCAATCTTTTCCAGCATCAGGGTCTTTTCCAGTGAGTCAGTTCTTTCCATCAGGTGGCCAAAGTATTGGAGTTTCAGCTTCAGCTTCAGTCCTTCCATTGAATATCCAGGATTGATTTCCTTTAGAATTGACTGGTTTGTTCCTTGCAGTCCAAGGGACTCTCAAGAGTCTTCTCCACACCACAGTTAGAAAGTATCAATTCTTCAGCTCTCAGCCTTCTTTATGGTCGAACTGTCACATCCATACATGACTACTGAAAAACCGTACCTTTGACTAGACAGACTTTTGTTGACAAAGTGATGTCTCTGCTTTTTAATATGCTGTCTAGGTTGCTCATAGCTTTTCTTCCAAGAAAAAGCGTCTTTTAATTTCATGGCTGCACTCACCATCTGCAGTGATTTTGGAGCCCAAGAAAATAAAGTCTGTCACTATTTCCATTGTTTGCCCATCTATTTGCCATGAAGTGATGGGACAGGATGCCATAATCTTCTTTTTTTGAATGTTGAGTTTTAAGCTAGTTTTTTCATTCTCCTCTTTCATCTTCACCAAGAGACTCTTTAGTTCCTCTTCACTTTCTGCCATAAGGGTGGTGTCATCTGCGTATCTGAGGTTATGATATTTCTCCTGGCAATCTTGATTCCAGCTTGTGCTTCATCCAGCCTGATATTTTGCCTGAAATATTCTGTGTATAAGTTAAATAAGCAGGGTGACAATATGTATATTGTCACCTTGACATACAGCCTTGACATACTCCTTTCCCAATTTTGAACCAGTCCGTTATTCCATGTCCAGTTGCTTCTTGACCTGCATACAGATTTCTCAGGAGGCAGGTCAGGTGGTCTGGTATTCCCATCTCTTGAAGAATTTTCCACAGTTTGCTGTGATCCACACAAAGGATTTAGCTTAGTCAGTGAAGCAGTAAATGTTTTTCTGGCACTCTCTTGCTTTTTATATGACCCAACATATGTCAGCAATTTAATCTCTGATTCCTCTGCCTTTTCTAAATCCAGCTTGTAAGCCTGGAAGTTCTCGGTTCACATACTGTTGAAGCCTAGCTTGAAGGATTTTGAGCATTCCTCGCTAGTGTGTGAAATGAGTGCAATTGTGTGGTAGTTTGAACATCCTTTGGGATTGGAATGAAACTGACATTTTCCAGTCCTGTGGCCACTGCTGAGTATTCCAAATTTGCTGGCATATTGAATTCAGCACTTTAACAGCATCATCTTTTAGGATTTGAAATAGCTCAGCTGGAATTTCATCACTTTCACTAGCTTTGTTCATAGTGATGCTTCCTTAGGCCCACTTGACATCTCATTCCAGGATGTCTGGCTCTAGGTGAGGGATCACACCATCGTGGTTATCCGACTCATTAAGAACTTTTTTGTGTAGCTCTTCTGTGTATTCTTGCCACCTCTTCTTAATATCTTCTGCTTCTGTTAGGTACATACTGTTTCTGTCCTTTATTGTGCCTATCTTTGCATGAAATGTTCCGTTGGTATCTCTAATTTTCTTGAAGAGATCTCTGGTCTTTTCCATTCTATTGTTTTCCTCTATTTCTTTGCACTGTTCACTTAGGAAGGCTTTCTTATCTCTCCTTGGTATTCTTTGGAACTCTCCATTCAATGGATATATCTTTCCTTTCCTCCTTTGCCTTTCACTTCTCTTCTTTTCTCAGCTATTTGTAAGGCCTCTTCAGACGACCATTTTGCCTTTTTGCATTTCTTTTTCTTGCAGGTGGTTTTGCCACTGCCTCCTGAACAGTGTTACAAACCTCCATCCATAGTTCCTCAGGCACTCTGCCTATCATAAATAATTGTCACTTATACTGTATAATTGTAAGGGATTTGATTTAGGTCATGCCTGAATGGCCTAGTGGTTTTCCCTACTTTCTTCAATTGAAGTCTGAATTTTGCAGTAAGGAGTTCATGATCTGAGTCACAGTCAGCTCCTAGTCTTGTTTTGGCTAACTGTGTAGAGCTTCTCCATCTTCAGCTGCAAAGAATATAATCAATCTGATTTTGGTGTTCACCATCTGGTGATGTCCATGAGTAGAGTCGTCTCTTGTGTTGTTGGAAGAGGATGTTTGCTATGACCAGTGTGTTCTCTTGGCAGCGCTCTGTTAGCTTTTACCCTGCTTTGTTTTGTACTCCAAGGCCAAACTTGCCTGTTACTCCAGGTATTTCTTGACATCCTACTTTGCATTCCAGTCCCCTATGATGAAAAGGATAACTTTTTTGGGCGTTAGTTCTAGAAGGTCTTGTAGGTCTTCATAGAACCGTTCCAACTTCAGCTTCTTCAGCATTAGTGGTTGGAGCATAGACTTGGGTTACTATGATATGGAATGGTTTGCCTTGAAAACAAATGAGATCATTCTGTCCTTTTTGAGAATGCACCTGTGTACTGCATTTCAGACTTTTTTGTTGACCATGAGGGCTACTCCATCTCTTCTAAGGGATTCTTGCCCACAGTAGTAGATATAATGGTCATCTGAATTAAATTCACCCTTTCACATTCATTTAGTTCACTGATTTCTAAAATAACAGTGTTCACTCTTGCCAGCTCTTGTCTGACCAGTTCCAATTTACCGTGATTCATGGACCTAACTTCCCAGGTTCCTATGCAATATTGTTCTTACATCATCAGACTTTACTTTCACCACCAGACACATCCACAACTGAGCATAGTTTTTGCTTTGACTCAGCCTTTTCATTCTTTCTGGAGCTATTTCTCTGCTTTTCTCCAGTAGCATATTGGGCACCTACCAACTTGGGAAGTTCATCTCTCAGTGTCGTATCTTTTTGCCTTTTCATACTGTTTATGGGGTTCTTGAGGCAAGAATTCTGAAATTGTTTTGCCATTCCCTTCTTCAGTGGACCACATTTTGTCAGTACTCTCCACCGTGACCCGTCCATCTTGGATGGCCCTACAGGGCATGCCTCATTGTTTCATTGTTAGACGAGGCTGTGACCCATGTGATCAGTTTGGTTAGTTTTCTGTGGTTGTGGTTCTCATTTTGACTGCCCTCTGATGGATGAGGATAAGAGGCTTGTGGACGCCTCCTGATGGGAGGGACTGGCTGTGGGGGAATCTGGGTTTTGCTCTGGTGGGCAAGGCCACACTCAATAAATCTTTAACCCAATTTTCTGCTGATGAGTGGGGCTGTGTTTCCTCCCTGTAGCTTGGCCTGAGGCCAAACGATGGTGGGAGTAATGGCGACCTCTTCCAGAAGGACTTATGTCAGCATGCTGCACCTCCCAGGATTACTGCAGTCAGTGCCCCTGACCCCGAGGCAGGCCACTGTCAACCTTCTCCTCCACCAGAGACTCTCAGACACTCACAGGCAAGTCTGGCTCAGTCTCTTGTGGAGACACTGTCCTTTCTCCTAGGTCCTGGTATGCACAAGGTTTTGTTTGTGCCCTCCAGGTTTCCTCAGTCCTGCGGAAGTTCCGTAATCAAATCCCACTGGCCTTCAAAGT